>NW_022589755.1:1065104-1066181 GCF_004348235.1 Phoca vitulina | reverse complement strand
ATAAAAAGCTTTTGCAGGCAAAGGAAATAGTTGACAAAACCAAAAGACAACTGACAGAATGGGAGTAGATATTTGCAAATATCTTATCAGATGAAGGGCTAGTATCCAAAATCTATAAAGAACTTATCAGATTCAACACCCCAAAAACAAAAAATCAGTCAAGAAATGGGCAGAAGACATGAACAGACATTTCTACAAAGAAGACATACAAATGGTGAACGGACATATGAAAAAATGCTCAATGTTACTCGGCATCAGGGAAATACAAATCAAAACCTCGATGAGATACCACCTCACACCGATCAGAATGGCTAAAATTAACAAGTCAGGAAACGACAGATGTTGGTGAGGATGCAGAGAAAGGGGAACCCTCTTACACCATTGATGGGAATGCAAGCTGATATAGCCACTGTGGAAAACAATATAGAGGTTCCTCAGAAAATGGAAACTAGAGCTACCCTACAACCCAGCAATTGCACTACTAGGGATTTACCCCAGAGATACAAATGTAGTGATCTGAAGGAACACCTGCTCCCCAATGTTTTTAAGCAGCAGTGTCCACAATAGCCAAACTATGGAAAGAGCCCAGATGTCCACCAACAGATGAACGGATAAAGAAGATGTGTATACACACACACACACACACACACACACACAATGGAATACTACTCAGCCACCAACAAAATCTTGCCATTTGCAATGACATGGATGGAATTAGAGGGTATTATGCTAAGCAATATAAGTCAATCAGAGAAAGACAATTATCATATGATCTCACTCATATGTGGAATTTAAGAAACAAAACAGAGGATCATAGGGGAAGGGAGGAAAAAATAAAACAAGACAAAATCAGAGAGGGAGACAAACAATAAAAGACTTTTTTTTTTTTAAATGTTTTATTTATTTATTCATGAGAGTCAGAGAGAGAGAGAGGCAGAGGCAAAGGGAGAAGCAGGCTCCCCACCTAGCAGGGAGCCCGATGCGGGACTCGATCCCAGGACCCTGGGATCATGACCTGAGCCGAAGGCAGACGCTTAACCATCTGAGCCACCCAGGCGCCCAAGACTTTTTTTTTTT
>NW_022589755.1:818161-1065004 GCF_004348235.1 Phoca vitulina | reverse complement strand
GGCTCCCTGCTCAGCAGGGAGTCTGCTTCTCCCTCTGACCCTCCTCCCTCTCATGCTCTCTGTCTCTCATTCTCTCTCTCTCAGATAAATAAATAAAATCTAAAAAAAAAAAAAAGATTTTATTTATATGAGAGAGAGAACACAAGCAGGGGGGAATGGGAGAAGGAGAAGGTTCCCTGCTGACCAGGGAGCCCAATGCGGGGCTCGATCCAGGACCCTGAGATCATGACCTGAGCCAAAGGCAGACACTTAACCGACTGAGCCACCCAGTCGACCCCGTAGGAGACTCTTAATCATAGGAAAGAAACTGAGGGTTGCTGGAGAGGCTGGGGGTGGGAGAAGGGTAAATTAGGTGATGGACATTAAGGAGGGCACATGATGTAATGAGCACTGGGTATTATATAAGACTGATGAATCACTGACCTCTACCTCTGAAACTAATAGTACATTATATGTTAATTAATTGAATTTAAATTAAAAATTAAAAATTAAAAAAAAGTGTGTTTGATTGTGGTCAATTGCCCCAGCCCCAGGGATGTTTTGGGGTTTTTAAAGATTATTTATTTATTTATTTATTTGAGAGAGAAAGCAGGAGCTGGGGGAGCAGCAGAGGGACAAGCAGACTCCCGACTGAGCATGTGAGTCTGAGCTTGGGCCAGGGGCGAGGCACAGGCCAGAGGCAGGCAGGGGCTCCATCGCAGGACCCTGAGATCATGACCTGAGCCGAAGTCAGACGCTTAACCAATTGAGCTACCCAGGTGCCCCTCCAGGTTGTTATGTAGTAACTATTGGAGAGGTGGAGCTGGAGCCAGATGAAGATTCCATCAAGGATTTCATCAGTGAGCCTTTTATCCAATCACATCTGTAAATGCATCATTGACCCCACCCTAAAAAGGGAGGAGTCTTAGGAAGGCCCATCAGATGAATCCAGAGTGGAAAGTGAGTCACATAGCAGCTCAGCTTTCAGCCCAGAATTGCCCAGTTTGAAGTTCAGTCTTCCTGAGGTGAGTTTCCAGGATGAAAGGAAAATGTCTGATTTTGTGTGTGTGAGTGTGCATGCATGTGTATGTAGGCATAGCTCTGGGGAGAAAATTCCTAGGTGCAAACTTATGATGGTGTGGGGGATGATCTATTGTGTCAATTTCTCTGTAAAACCTCGCCTGATGGTGTGGGGGATGATCTATTGTATCAACTTCTCTGTAAAACCTCGCCTGATTGTAGGAGACTTCTTCTTGTGAAAGTCTTTTTATATGGCTCTGTTATCTCATGAATTTTATGTTTCTAGTAATTCACTTTTATTACATCTTGTGAACATGTTGGCCCACAGTAGATTGGAATGAGTGGGTAGGAGCTAAAATTTAAAAGTGGGGTATCAGGTATTTAGCAGATTTTACTGAGTGCTTATCATGCACCAGCAAATGCTCCAATAGGCTTCATATGTATTAACTCCTTTAGCTCCCATCAAAACTCTGGGTGCTAGGTGTCATCAGAGATCAGACCCCCCATGACATAGATAAGGACCTGATGGGTAATGTGTCTGCAGTCACACAGCTCGCAAATGCCAGACTCCAGATTAAGAACCCTGGCATCCTGGGCTTTGTTTTGAGATATAATTGATATATAACATTGTGTTAGAGGTGTACAACATATGATTCCATATTTGTATATATTGCACAATGATCGACACAATAAGTCTGGTTAACATCTGTCATCTTACATAGTTTCAATTTTTTTTCTTGTGATGAGAACTTTCTTTTTTTAAGATTTTATTTATTTACTTGAGAGAGAGAGTGCTCAAGAGGGACAGGGAACATGAACAAGGGAAGGGCAGAGAGAGTAGCAGATTCCCTGCTGAGCAGGGAGCCCGACTGGGGCCAAACCCAGGACCCTGGGATCACGACCAGAGCCAAAGGCAGACACTTAACTGACTGAGCCACCCAGGGGTCCCTGGGATGAGAACTTTTTTTTTTTTTTTAAGATTTAATTTATCTATTTGACAGAGAGAGAGAGAAAGCACAAGTAGGCAGTACGGCAGGCAGAAGGAGAGGGAGAAGCAGGCTCCCCGCCGGGCAGGGAGCCCGAGGCAGGGCTCAATCCTAGGACCCTGGGATCATGACCTGAGCCGAAGGCAGACGCTTAACCAACTGAGCCACCCAGGCGCCCCTGATGAGAACTTTTAACATGACAGTCAGGTTTTTAATTCCAAGGTCTTAGCCATAAAAATGCTCCACAGCATTCTCTGTGTGGGATTGAGTGCATGTCTACAAGTGTGAGCATGTGGCCCCTGTGTACCTGGAGTAATCCAGAAAGAGAACTTGTGGGGAGGCCTAGATGAAGAAGAGGGCATGGATTCTACAGAAGAAAGGAAAGAGAGGGAGGGAGGGAGGCTGATGTACCTGAATATAAAGAACCAGCCACAACACCTAAGACGGGGCTGGAGGGGTGAGATGGCCCTGGCAAGGTCTCCTGCGACCAGGAAGGACTTGATATTTTTCTTGAGGGCTAGAAGAAGAAGGCATAGAGGGAGTAAAGTGGAGTGTGACCTGAGCAGCTGAGGATTTTAGAAAGTTTGACTAGAAGCTTTGTGATAAATGAATTAGGAAAAGGCAAGAATGTGTTCAACTTTCTCCTCTTGAGTTTTTCCAGAATTCTCTGCCTTATTAACTGATGGGATCAGGGTGGCTAGTCTGATCAGAGCTTGACACAAAGCATGAAATGACATTGACTAACAGCAATTAATTAGGTCTTTGTATGCCCACATATCAATCCTACCACTCATATTTTTCTGATTTTTGTGGCATGAAATTTCCTTTTTTATTTTTTTTAATTTATTTTTTTAAAGATTTTATTTATTTATTTGACAGAGAGAGACACAGCGAGAAAGGGAACACAACAAGCAGGGGGAGTGGGAGAGGAAGAAGCAGGCTTCCCACCGAGCAGGGAGCCCGATGCTGGGCTCGATCCCAGGACCCCGGGATCATGACCCGAGCTGAAGGCAGACGCTTAATGACTGAGCCACCCAGGTGCCCGGAAATTTCCTTTTTTAAATAAAGATTTTATTTATTTATTTGCGAGAGAGAGCATGAGTGGCGGGGAGGGGCAGAGGAAGAGGGAGACGCAGACACCCTGGTGGGCTCGGCTCGATCCCAGACTCCGGGATCGTGACCTAAGCCAAAGGCAGATGCTTAACCAACTGAGCCACTCAGGCACCCCTGAAATTTGCTTTACAGAAAAAAAAAAATACAAGTCTTCGAAATGTTAACTATATACAAAATGGGCGAAGGACACTAAAATAGAGCAATAATATAGAAGTAGAATTAAATCTGTTATTCATTCGACATCCCAGTGGTGTGCCTACAGTTGCCCAGGTAACGTGATATGCAGTCAGAAATAAATACTGAGCAATGCAAACTCAATTTCATCTCTACTGGATCCTCCACTTGGGTGGAAGAGAACAGGGATTAGAAATGAATCAACATAAAATTGTAACTTTGATAAAAGCAGTGAAGCAAGGACAAATGTTTTTCACAAGGAAGGATAATTGTTGATAGGAGAAAAAACAGTGAAGAGAAAGTTTCCTAAGGAATCTATCATTGGACTGACACAGTGGGCATAGTTGGGGGCTGGTGGGTGGGGTGGGTGCATTGTACAAATGCTCGTGTCTGATGCAGGAGGGGTTTCAACACAGGATGAGATCATTTGTATGGATTCCCATCTGTCTCTTCTATTTCATTCACTTGATTCTCAACTTTTTCTGATAGTTTGTTTTCTTACAATAACTGGGGGAACATATTTGTACCAGATCATTGCCTTCATTCGATTACATGTCCAATCACAATTTTAGACTCCACTTGCTATTTAAAATTGAACATTTTTATTGAAGTGGAATGCTCATACAGAAAATGAAAAAGTGAAATTAGATAGCTAGGTGGATTTTTATAGAGAAACACTTCTGCATAACCACCTCCAAGATCAAGAGGTGGAATATTGCCAGCTGAAACTGGGAGTACGACATCCCAGGAATTCTATTTCATTCTGGGATGGGGTTCTCCTATGGAGCCCTCCATATATGTACCTACCCCAGTATCTACTTTTGTTTCCAAAAGTAACCAACATCCTAAATAATACTGATAATATCTGTATGCCTTTGAAACATAAATGGGAATCAACAAAATGTATTTTTTGGTTTCTGCATTATTTCATTCAACATCATGATTTATGGTTATTCCGTGTTGCAGGAAGCAGTTCATTCACTTTCATTGCTATCAAATATGACTCTATGAGTTAATGATAATCTGTTCCACTTAATGTTGGACACTTAGATTGTTTACAAAATGAGAATATTGTGCATTACGATGTTATAAACACTCATATATTTCTTTGAGGTACATGAGTACATTTTTCTGTGGAATAAATGCCCTGGAGTAACACTGATGAGTCACCTCCCGAATACATAAATACAGATTCAGTAGTTACCAGTCAAAACATTTCCACAATGAGTACTCACCAGTAGTGACTGAGAGTTCTAGGTGTTCCAATCCATGCTGACAGTCTCTTTGATTTTAGTCATTCTGGCAGGTATTTCATAGCATGTTATGGTAGTTTTATTATATCTCTTTTGACAAGTACTTTTGATCATTTTTCTAGAAATCAATATTCTGTTTCATTGATTTGAAAGAGTTTTTGCAAACTCATTCTGTGTTTTGGATATGTCTTGAAAATATCTTCTCCTCTACTCTGCTGCATTTTTTAAATGAATAAATGACTTTACTTGATGAGCACTACTTCTCATTTTTATGTAGTTCAGTATGTCAGTCTTTTCCTTGGAAAAGGAAATTCCTGCTTAGTTCTTTCTGTATTGTATAAGAGATATCTTTTTCTACTACAAGTTCTTAAATATATTCTTCCAGGTCGTCTTCTAGGAGCTCTATTTTACATTTCTGAGATTTTTAAAACCCATCTAGAACTAATTTTTGTAAATGGGGTAGGATGGGGATCAGGATGAATTTTCCCCTTTATGAATATTCAGTTGACCAAGCACCATTTATTTTTTTATTTTTTTATTTTTTATTTATTTATTTGATAGAGACAGCGAGAGAGGGAACACAAGCAGGGGGAGTGGGAGAGGGAGAAGCAGGCTTCCCGCTGAGCAGGGAGCCCGATGCGGGACTCGATCCCAGGACCCTGGGACCATGACCTGAGCCGAAGGCAGACGCTTAACGACTGAGCCACCCAGGCGCCCCGACCAAGCACCATTTATTGAAAGGAAAAAAATAAGCTTTCCTGTCAGCACATGCACTTCAGTGTCATGTTTTATAGAAAACAAGTGACAGTATAGATAACAATCTATATCAGGATAACATTCTGTTCTGTTGCCTTATTTGTCTATCCTTGTGCCATGATCACAGTCTTAATGAATATAGTTTCATAATCAGTTTTGTTTTGTGGTTATATAAATCCTGAAATAATATTATTCTTCAGAATTTTCTTGGCTATTCTTTTTTTTCTAATTTATTTTTTATTTTTACTTTATTTCATTTATTTTTTATTATGTTCAGTTAGTCTTGGCTATTCTTAGCCTGATTATATCTGTGTAATTTTAGAATCAGTTGTCAATGTTCACACACACACACAAAGCACTTGCTGGATTTCCAATGGCATAGCATTGAGTTTATACAGCAACTTGGGGATAATTGATATTTTCCAATTGGAATTGAGTTTTGCAATCCACAAACATGGCTATCCTTTATACATATAATATTTATAATATTGTGTATTTCTGTAGAGGGCTTGCACATTTTCATTGGATTTTTTCTTAGATATTTGATGTTTAATGGCAATATATACAGTTGAGTATTTTTTAAATTTAATTTTCAGCTGCTAGTGTCATAATACAATCCAATTGATTTTGGTAAATTGGTCTTGTATCAGACATCTTGCAAAAATTCACCTTGTCTAATATTTGTAGAATGTTTGATACTTTCTTGGAAACAAAATCAGGACATGTATAAATAATGATATTTGATATATTTTCTTGCCTTTTTTACTGATTAAAGAGTAGTCCAATGTTGCATAGAATTGGCAGTGGCCATCCATCTCTCAATTTTTAAAAAAAATTTTTTTATTGTTATGTTAATCCCCATACATTACATCATTAGTTTTAGATATAGTGTTCCATGATTCATTGTTTGTGCATAACACCCAGTGCTCCATGCAGAACGTGCCCTCCTCAATATCCATCACCAGGCTAACCCATCCTCCCACCTCCCTCCCCTCTAGAACCCTCAGTTTGTTTTTCAGAGTCCATCGTCTCTCATGGTTCGTCTACCCCTCCGATTTCCCCCCCTTCATTCTTCCCCTCCCGCTACATTCTTCTTCTTTTTTTTTTTCCTTTCTTAACATATATTGCATTATTTGTTTCAGAGGTACAGATCTGACCATCTCTCAATTTTAAGGGGAAAACATTTAAGGATAAGTTTTGCTGTATTTTGTATACTCTATGACATCAAGGAAGTTCTCATTATCCCTAGTTTACTAAATGTCTTTTGGTAATGAGCACTGACTTTCATTAAACACTTTTAATGTACCCAAGGAGATGATTATATTGTGTTTTTCTAAACTCTATTCATGTGGTAATTGACTTTTTAATTTTAACCTAACTTTTCATTTTGAAAGTAAACCCCAATTGGGGCACCTGGGTGGCTCAGTTGACTAAGCATCTGCCTTCCACTCAGGTCCTAGGATCAAGCCCCGCAGTGGGCTCCCTGCTCAGCGGGGAGCCTGCTTCTCCCTCTCCCTCTGCCGCTCCCCGTGCTTGTGCTCTCTCTCTCTCAAATAGATAAATTTAAAAAAATTTTTTAAAAAAGAAGGTAAACCCCACTTGTTTTGTGATTTATTATTCTCTATATACGTCACTGGATTTGATTTGCAAATGTTTTGCTTTCCATTTCTACACCTACCATTTGTGAAAGACCCTGACCTATAGTGTACCTTTCTTTAATGTACTTGTAAACTTTTCTTATCAGGGAGTTGCTGAACTCATTAACTAAAAGGGGAGTGTTCCCACTTTTTACGCTCTGGGAGAGTTTGTGTAAGATTAGCATTCTTTCTTTCTTAAAAGTCTAGTAGAATTAATCCATGAACTTATACTGAATTTTTAAAAAATTATGCCAGTGCTGTAATTAATTATATATCTCTTCTATTTCTAGCTTGCACTCTTTAGGTATCTATGAGCCGGTGAAACAGATCTCCGGAGAAACAAATCAGTAGGAATTGAATATCTAAAGTTGAATCTCTCTGAGAATTCCTGTTAAGAATGGCTTTAGATCTCAGAATCTCATTTCAGGGAGAACCATCTAGGAATGATCCTGGGTCAGAAAACCTAGAGCATAAACCCAGTCAAGGACCAGCCATTCAGGAGGAAGAGGAGATCTATGAGTTCCCGAGCACTCAGCTCAGTTTATTACAAAACAGTAATAACTCATGTGCAAGGCAGGAACTGCAAAATCTCTATAAGTTATTTTACTCATGGCTGCAGCCAGAAAAACACAGCAAGGATGAAATTATTTCTCGTTTGGTCCTGGAACAGTTTATGATCAATGGCCACTGCAGTGACAGGTCCATGTTGAAAGAGAAATGGAATGCAAGTGGCAGAAACCTGGAGAAATTCATGGAAGATCTGACTGACGACGGCATGAAGCCACCTGGATTAGTGAGTAGAGGGTCTTAACTCCTGGGGTGAGGGTCAGAGGTGTGTAAGGATTAAGTACAGCCTGTTGGAATTGCCTGGAAGTAGAGAAAGAAGGGTTATTGTAGACCCACTTATTAGTTCTCACCAAAGAGACTCTTTACCATGCTAAGTAAGCAAAATGAAAGCAGATGTTTTATAGGCATCTATTCAGTAGGACATATAAGAGCCAACATATTAAGTGATTTTCGCCAGTGCGATGGTAGGAGGGCTCACTAAGAAATTGACAATAGAGCAGAAACCTCAAGAATGGGGAAAAATGCCTTCACACAACCTCATTCTTCCCTCAGAACACCCTAGTATTAGTCTTTTCTCGTTGAAAGTGACACACTAATTAGAAATTACCATGAATTTTTAAGGCCAGCAGGGATAAGGGCAGAATAGTGGGTGTGACAGCATGTAGTAGAGGGATCTTGGGAAAGCCTCATGAGAGCAGGTCTTCCACAAAGGCTTCTGTCACTCAACAGATCCATATACAATAGTGATCAGGCTTTGTTTACAGGTCCACGTCCACATGCAGGGGCAGGAAGCCCTCTTTTCTGAGAATATGCCCTTAAGAGAAGTCATTGTTCACTTCATGAAACAGTTGCCAGCAAGGACCCCAACAGAAGAGAACATGGGGACACCCTCCTGGACTCCCCAAGAAACTTCCCTGGAAATAGGACAAGGTGAGTGGGGTAAGCCAAGGTACTAGCGGGATGTTGTGTGTGGACTCCTTCTTGGGTACAACTTCACTGAGTCACTTTATCCCCACACAGGAGATAAAGATAAAAAAAATGGAGACAACATTTATCACATGAATGACAGTATTACTAGTCAAGGCAATGAAATACCTTCCCTGCTCATTATCCAGGAAGAGGACTGTCCTAGGCTTGAAGAGGACAGTGTTTCTTTGAAGAATCTGCTCAGCTCTGGAAGAGCAGGTCTAGGCACATCCAGGTCCAAGGAAGGGTCCCTGAAGGGATCCTCATATCAAGATGTCCTTATAGAGGGGGGACCAGGGTTTCTCTCTCAGTCAATCCAGGTCATCCCTGAGCCTGTTCCTACCCACCAGAGAACTGAGGGGAACTCCACATGTGGGGGACACCAAGGAGGATGCCATGAAGCCCACAACTCATACAGATGTGAAAAGTGTCCCAGGATCTTTAGGTATTTCTCTCAGCTAAAAGCCCATCAGAGAAGACACAATAACGAGAGGACATTTACTTGTGCTGAGTGTAACAAAGGCTTCTTCCAAGCATCAGACCTACACGTGCATCAGAAGATTCATGCAGAAGAGAAGCCTTTCACGTGCAGCACGTGTGAAAAATCCTTCAGCCACAAAACCAACCTCCTGGCACATGAGAGAATCCACACAGGGGAGAAGCCCTATGAATGTTCCCTCTGCCATAGAAGCTACCGCCAGTCGTCCACCTACCACCGCCACCTGAGGACTCACCAGAAAAGTGCCTTCAGAGGTGTTCCTTCCACACCAGAAGCTTCCTCGGGTGCAGCCCCAATGGAATGATACATGAATATCAATGCAAATATGTATATTTCCGTAGTACTTCCCTATTTAGAACATATAATTTCCTGATTATATTTTCCATTTATTGTCTTCGCTAAAATATAAGTTTAAGGAGAAATTTCTTAGTTTGTTCACTAGAGTATCTCAGGTACTGATATTTGGTTGACAAATTTCAAATAACCAATAAATAATCTGCTCAATAAATGGATGAATGTGTAATGTTGGTGTTTATTCTTTAAAATCCAGGAATGTCCAACTCCAGGACACAAACACCAGCTTCCAGTGGTCAAGTGATGCTTTCCCTCCTGCTCCCCTGTCCTCTGTCCACACACTTTATCTTTACTGGGCCACATGCACCTAAAAAGGTGGAGAGCAGAGGCAGAAACCCAGAAATAGGCCTTAGCCTATAAAAGGGAACCTTTATATTTAAATGATATATTTCTGTAATTCGCTGGAAATATTAATAGCTAAACTAGACCTGATATGATTGGTGACTGAAAGTTTCAGAATGCTATTTTATTGACAAATAAATACCAAAAACGGGCAAATGCTTTCCATTCATTTCTTCCAGAGATGGCAGGTATTGGGGGATGAGGAGCTTATTTGCAGAACTAGTTTGAAAGGGCAGTTTGGAGGAAATGAAAATATTCTGTGCACGGCAGAGGCAAAAAGCACTTATGCTGGTTACTTGGAATACATTTGTGAGCTAGTTTCCACTAGGAAATTAGGGCTCACTTACACTGAGAAACTAGAAGGTACCATGTGGAAATGGCTTGAATCATGGAAGGGGGTATTCTGTGGGGTAAATTGTGACATTTCTCTCACTGCATCCATAATACAGAGGATTATGGGGCTGCAGATAATGCTCCACTGTATGGAGAAGCCCATTTATCTGTCCCCTTTCCTGAGCTGTCTCCAGGTGTTTGCTATTGTGAATATCCTTGCACATACCTCTTGGTACAAAGGAAAGCTTTTGTTTGGAAAGATCTCTGTGAGGTGAGTTGTGAAATAATAGAAAACATATGTTGGTCTCTGTCCCTAGTTCCAGGCACAGAGCTGCTAAAACCCTTGTAATTTCTTAAGTGATGAGAGCACTAGAAACATCTTTTGTTCTAATACTTGGTCTTTGACCCTGGTTCCTGATACAGAACCCCTAAGTCATTTGGAATTTTCTGGGTGATAGGAATGTCTTTCATTTCAGTGAGACAACTCCTGGATCGCTTCAGGATGGGGACTGGTCACCAGAAAGACCAAATCATGAGTAGAAGCTTGAAACTTTCAGCCCCATCCTCCACGAGGTGGAGAGGAGATAGAGATCGAGTTAATGATCAGTCATACCACACAGAGTTTAGAGAACTTGGTGAACACCCACATTCCAGGCTGTCCATGGGGACAGAAGCTCCTGCGCTGGGGACCCTTCCAGACCTCACCATAGCCTGGCAACACAAATGCACAAATACAGAGACTCCTGAGACAGGGATGTCATAGGGACACCCAAACAACACACAGAACTGCACAGTCCCCAAGGACCAAGTGTGATGAGGGGGATGGGTGTTGGGTGCACACCTTGGTACAGCCTGGAGGCTCACACAGGTTTGAAGACCGGCACGTGGTGGGGGAAACCAGCTGGAACCGAGAAGTCTTTACACAGAAATACTTGCCCCCAGGGCCGAGAAGCCTTGGTCTGGTTAGGAGAGGAAGGTGGGAGGTTTATGGGCTTTACAGGAGGGATGGGAAATTTCTAGCAGGTTAGTAGCCATTGTTTGAACAATTTGCAATTTACTAACAATGGTGAGGAAGAGCTGTAAGCACTAAGGTCTCCTGCAAGAGCTGCGGGCAGGGATATGTGAGGGTCTCAGTGGCTACTCTCAGTCCTTCAGGGCCTCACACCATAATAGTGATGGTGATAACTGGGTGACAGCTCAGTATGGGGGCACAGAGTGGAGGGGTCACCCAGAAGCCATATTTAGGCTTCCTCCCTCCTTGGGGAGGAATTATTGGCAATGGTGGTAAGGGGGCAGGATGGTGTATGGTGACACTGATGATGTGGAGAGCCTCACGTGGAGATGTCGGGTGGGGTTACTTGGTCCCAGGCTCCATGGACAGTCTGGCAGGTGAGGTGTCTGGGCGTCCTGGTCCGAGTCCTGGGCAATTTCCGCTGGAGAAGAACAGAAGGGAACAAGGTGAGTAGGTCCAGCACGGTGTAGCCTAACCATTCCCAGCTCAGCTGCATAACAGCTGTGCAGCCTTGTGGAAGTCCCTTGCCCTCTCTGAGAGATAGACCTCTCCTTTGAAAAGTGGAATAACAGTCCCTCCACACAGTATGGTTTTCGGGCTGTTAAATGAGATAATCCTCAAGAGAGCCTATCAGCACTAGGTTCCCCTGAAAATATGAGTGGGGGGCCCTCAGCAAAGTGGAAGGGGGCATGTGACTTCAGAGTGCCCCAGAGGGGCTGATAAGGGCCCGTGGCCAGAGGCAACTCCAGCGAGGGGCCTTCTGTGAACCCCAGAAACGTGGTGGGGGTTTCCTAAGACCCTGGCCTAGTGGGGGTTCTGGAGGCAAGCACCCAGGACACCTCCTGCTGGCTGTTATCATTTTTCTTGCAGAGCAAAGCACCAGCCAAAGAGCAATCTCAGACCTGTTCAAACTAGTATGAGACGTGATGGATGCCAAATTTGACCTTTCACCAACTTTCCCCCTCATTACAATGCTAAAAATCACTCCCAGAGGTGGAGACTTAACACGCAAATGAAACAGAATGTATGAAGAAGCATGTTCTGTGAACTGCGCCTGTGCTCCCAAATCCCTGTATTTCCCCACCCCACATGCTTACACATCACTCCTTTCCCACCTCAGGTTCTCTAAAACTTTCCCTGGCTATTGTTCCGGGAGCCAGTCTGACACCTTTTTTGTGGCTGTATCTCCCTTCAGCTGCAGCTGGTGCCCCAATAAAGCCTTGACTGCCATTAAATTGTGGGTCCAGCCTCATTTCTACTGTCGTTGGGTCCAAGGACCCAAGTCTGGTAACATCATTATGAATGATGATGATGAATGATGAATGAATCAAACTATTTGATGATGAATAATGAATGAATCAAATAAACTATTAATTTCCACACCACATCTACTGATTTCTCTGTCTTTATTTCAATTCATTCTATGTTTCATTTCTAACTTAGTCCTACACTTTCCCTTCCCCTTTTATTTTGCTTCACTGTTCCAGTCTATTATATATTTCATTCCACTCATGATTTCTTAAATGTCTCATTTCAATCCTAAATGGGTTTATAAAATATTAAACAAAATCATTTGTGTACACATTTAAGGTTTTTGATCTGTTAAATAACAAAATTCAACTGAGTAAGTTTTAAAGATCTTACTGGCTTTATTCAACAATTCATGAATCAGACAGCATCCCATCAAGTAAATAGAAAGGAGCTCCAAAGAGCTGTACAAAATGGAAAACTTTTATAGGCAGAAGGTGTGGGACAAGGAAGTTACTAGCAGATAGATAGATTTTGGATACTAGCCCTTCATCTGATAAGATATTTGCAAATATCTACTCCCATTCTGTCAGTTGTCTTTTGGTTTTGTCAACTATTTCCTTTGCCTGCAAAAGCTTTTTATCTTGACCAAGTCCCAATACTTCATTTTTGCCTTTGTTTCCCTTGCCTTTGGAGACGTGTCTAGCAAGAAGTTGCTGCGGCCGAGGTCACAGAGGTGCCTCTAGGCAAATCCTCTAGGATTTTGATGGATTCCTGTCTCACATTTAGGTGTTTCATCCATTTTGAGTCTATTTTTGGGGTATGGTGTGAGGAAATGGTCCAGTTTCATTCTTCTGCATGTGGCTGTCCAATTTTCCCAACACCGTTTGTTGAGGAGACTGTCTTTTTTCCATTGGATGTTCTTTCCTGCTTTGTCGAAGATTAGTTGACCCTAGAGTTGAGGGTCCATTTCTGGGTTCTCTGTTCTGTTCCATTGATCTGTCTGTCTGTTTTTGTGCCAGTACCAGACTGTCTTAATGATTACAGCTTTGTAATAGAGCTTGAAGTCCAGAATTGTGATGCCACCCACTTTGGTTTTCTTTTTCAACATTCCTTTGGCTATCTGTGATCTTTTCTGGTTCCATATGAATTTTAGGATGATTTGTTCCATCTCTGTGGAAAAAGCTGATGGTGTTTTGATAGGATTGCACTGAAATGTATAGATCGCTCTAGGTAGCATAGACATTTTAGCAATATTTGTTCTTCCAATCCATGAGCATGGAACGTTTTTCCATTTCTTTGTGTCTTCCTCAGTTTCCTTCATGAGTGTTCTATAGTTTTCTGAGTACAGATCCTTTGCTTCTTTGGTTAGATTCATTCCTAGGTATCTTACGGTTTGGGGTGCAATTGTAAATGGGATCGACTCCTTAATTTCTCTTTCTTCTGTCTCATTGTTAGTGTATGGAAATGCAACTGATTTCTGTGCATTGATTTTATAGCCTGCCACTTTGCTGGGTTCCTGTATGAGTTCTAGCAAATTTGGGGCTGGAGTCTTTTGGGTTTTCCACATAGAGTATCGTGTCATCTGCAAAGAGTGAGAGTTTGACTTCTTCTTTGCCTATTTGGATGCCTTTTATTTCTTTTTGTTGTCTGATTGCTGAGGCTAGGACTTCTAGTACTATGTTGAACAGCAGTGGTGAGAGTGGATATCTCTGCCGTGTTCCTGACCTTAGGAACCTCGGGAAAAACCGAGAGCTTTTCCCCATTGAGAATGATATTCGCTGTGGGCTTTTCGTATATGGCTTTTATGATATTGAGGTATGTTTCCTCTATCCCTACACTGTGAAGAGTTTTAATCAAGAAAGGGTGCTTGCTGTACTTTGTCAAATGCTTTTTCTGCATCTATTGAGAGGACCATATGGTTCTTGTCCTTTCTTTTATTAATATAGTGTATCACATTGATTGATTTGCAGATGTTGAACCACCCTTGCAGCCCAGGAATAAATCCCACTTGGTCGTGGTGAATAACCCTTTTAATGTACTGTTGAATCCTATTGGCTATTATTTTGGTGAGAATTTTTGCATCCATGTTCATCAGGGATATTGGTCTGTAATTCTCCTTTTTTGGTGGAGTCTTTGTCTAGTTTAGGGATCAAGGTAATGCCCTCTTGTTTCTTTTTTTAACAGTTCCCTCTGACACACTTACCCACTTCTCCCTCCAACCTCCCAACCCAAGAGAATGAACACTTCTAAATTAGTGAAGATCCACTGGACACATTTCCCCCTTAGTTACAAACATTCAGTAAAATATCCATTGACTCGCCTTTACCTAACCTGTTTGTTGAATTAATTCACTGGCTCCATTTGTTTTAAAAAAACTTACTAGTCAATATGCATGGTATGTAGAAGGATATGTGGGATATGTTCTGCCATATTTGCAATTCTGTTCCTATGGTTATTTATCAAAAGAGAGAGTCTCTTTCTTTATTTTGGTTATTTATTATGTATAATATACTGAAAATAACTGAAATATAAGAGCAAGAAACCCCCAGTGCTTTGTTTTAAATATTTCTAAATTTAATATCCTGGAAAAACAGTTCCTTAAAATGTTACTGAGTTTTAAAAGGACAATAACACAAGATTATGTAATTGTAGCATATGCATATTTATGTATTCTGTTCTCTGAATGTTTTCAAACATCTTTAAAATTTCTGGCCACTTTTAGTACTGCAAATTGTAGGTTATAAATGGTGAATTATTGTTTCTTTTTTTAGACGAGAATGTTTATGCACAATTTCTTTCAGAGGAAATTAACCCTTAATAAAATTTCAGTAGGGCAATCCTTTTAGGTCCCCTCCCTCTTTGGGAGCTTTGTACTATTACTCAATAAACTTTGCTTCGCTCCCCCACCCCCCAAAAAACGAATTTCAGTAAATGACTATATGTTGTATTTGAAACATACAATGTTATTGTAAATCTAATTAGTGTTTTGATCATTTCTGAGAAATTTTACATGTGTTCATCATTATTTTTCCTCTAATAATTACCATTCACATACATTGCCTGTCTTACTTGTTCTTTAACCAATGTGATTAGTGACAGCATTGAGATTGGCACAGTCCATTACATACGCACACATAAATTTTTTTACATTTTTATTTTCAATTTTTTTGTTATATTGTGTTATATTCCACCTTTAAGTAAATTTTTACTCTTATGGATTTGAGTATGCCAAGTAAAATTTAAGCCTTCCTAGTCACACTTAATGATGAATTATCCAGTCCAAGATTGTAAAAATCTACTCTACTATATTTAGAGACTTGCCTTTCTTCATGTTTGAACTCTTATTTACTACCTCTAAGATGAGAGCTAAAAATGTTTTTTAAAGATTTATTTATTTGAGGGGCGCCTGGGTGGCTCAGTTATTAAGTGTCTGCCTTCGGCTCTGGTCATGATCCCAGCCTGCTTCTCCCTCTCCCACTCCCCCTGCTTGTGTTCCCACTCTCACTGTGTCTCTCTCTGTCAAATAAATAAATAAAATCTTAAAAAAAATATTTATTTATTTGAGAGAGAGAGAGAGTGTGAATGGGAGGGGCAGGGAGAGAGGGAGAGAGAATCTCAAGCAGACTCTGCACTGAGTATGGAGCCTGACAAGGGGCTCGATCTCACCACCTTGAGCCAAAACCAAGAGTCAGAAACTTTACCAACTGTGCCACCCAGCGCCCCTAAAAATGTTTTTACTTTATATTAAGTTCTAAGATGGGAGCTGAAATTTCCCCTTAATGTTTTCAGTGAAATCTCCAAATATTTTAATACCCTCATTTAAAAAAATCATTTCCCAACTAATTAACAACTTTTATCATATATCAATTCCTAGAAATTATCTGACATCTACTCCTAAACATGGCTTGTTCTTGGGCTCCCTAATAACCTGTGGTTGATAGAGTTTACAATCAGGGGGCAAGTTTTCTTCATTGCACTTAGTTTTATTTTTTGAAATTTTTGTATTTCTGCAATTAGCAGATGACCTTTAGAAATTTTAACATTTTTATTAGAATGTCATTAAATATAATACTTATATTTTCAAATCACATCACTTACCATGAAAGACTGCAGTTTGTTTCTGCTATTATTGAAAATAGACCTGGGTGCCTGGGTGGCTCAGTCGTTAGGCGTCTGCCTTCGGCTCGGGTCATGGTCCCGGGGTCCTGGGATGAGCCCCACGTCGGGCTCCCTGCTCAGTGGGAAGCCTGCTTCTCCCTCTCCCACTCCTCCTGCTTGTGTTCCCTCTCTCGCTGTCTCTCTCTATCAAATAAATAAAATCTAAAAAAAAAAAAAAGAAAATAGACCTAATCTAAGGTCATATTGCCCTGAATTTGCCCCATTTCATCTGATCTTGGAAGCTAAGCAGGGCGCATCCTGTTTTAGGACCATCCTGGTAGGACTTGCATGGGAAACTACCTGGTAATACTGAGTACTGTAAGCTTTTGGGGAAAAGGGTGAAAAGAAGGAAAAGGGGTGGGGAAGAAAAAAAAGAAAAAAAGAAAAATAAAAGACAAAAGAAAAAAGGAGAAAAAATAAAATAAAACTTATCTAATCTAAATAGAGTTTTAAAATTTGTTTCCATATCTTCTCCCTATTTCTTAGTTGTATTGAAATTCTACCTCATGGCCTAATAGATATCTAAAATGAAATATATATATTTTTAAGTCCTGACAGTTCCTCCAAATCTCCTCTACACACAGTCTTAAAATAGCCCATAGAAAATCCATCCTTCTGGCTGTTTGGGACAAAATTTTTTTAAAAAGATTTTATTTATTTATTTGACAGAGAGAGACACAGCGAGAGAGGGAACACAAGCAGGGGGAGTGGGAGAGAGAGAAGCAGGCCTCTTGCCAAGCGGGGAGCCCGATGCGGGACTCGATCCCAGGACCCTGGGATCATGACCTGAGCCAAAGGCAGATGCTTAATGACTGAGCCACCCAGGCACCCCTGGGACAAAATTTTTGAGTCATCCCATCTCCTTTTGTATTGTGACCCAAAGAGGCTGCTCTTTGAGAGTAAGCAGGGAAGGGGAGTAAGGAGAAAGAAACGAATCTCTATCCTTTTGTAGGACCTGGGTTGGATTCTGCTGAGGCGTTGCCACCTCTCATGACCCTCTCTGACCACAAGATCCTGTGGCAACAGTGGCACTGACAGATAAGCACAGAGGAGTGGAGGGTTTCCCAGGCCCTCTTCAACTAGACCTCCACTCCCACCCCCATGTATTTAGTGCTTCAGTATAGAGGAGGGTTTTTCCTGGACACTTCATCTTTTTCCCTCCCTGATGTTGAGTCTGGGGACCTTGGAGGGTCACTCTGAACCTAAAGTACTGGATCCAGGCCAGAGATTATATGGGGAGGTTCCCACTTCAGGAATCCAATGGGATACAGTGTGGAAGTATGAAGCGTAGCTTCTCAGAATCCCATTAACCCTGTGTCATCTGCATGGAGGGAACCGCAGAGAAAAGCAGAGCTGCAGAGACCAGAGACCTCAATGTGCATTCTACCTGGGCCCTTCTCCAGGGCTGTGACCTGAAGCAAGTCTCCTTACTGCCCTTGCTGTCTATTTTCTTAAGTATAGAATGGGAATATTAACAATCTCCCTCCCTGGGTGTCATACTGGAAACTAGGGGAGTTCTCGGGCCCTGAGACCTCAACCACCAGCTGGTGCCAGGTTCTTGATTTCCCCACTAGAAAGAATTCAAGAATGAGTCAGGGTAAAATATAACTGAAAAGCTTTATTGCAACGTGAAAGTACACACTCCAATTGATATTGAGTGCATTTGCGCTCAGGAGGATCTGAGTCTTGCCAGGTGCATATGGGGCTCTGATTCTTTTTTTTTTTTAAAGATTTTTATTTATTTATTCATGAGAGACAGAGAGAGAGAGAGAAGCAGAGGGAGAAGCAGGCTCCCAAGGAGCAGGGAGCCCGATGCGGGACTCGATTCCAGGACCCTGGGATCATGACCTGAGCCGAAGGCAGACGCTTAACCATCTGAGCCACCCAGGCGCCCTGGGGCTCTGATTCTTAAGGGTGGCTATAATTTGGGTGTGGACTATTCAAGTGGGGTTCTGGGAATAGGCATGGATTTCCGAGAACTCTACATATCATTACCCATGCTCTATGCTAGCTACTACGCACAGGCGCAGTCTGATTTCAGGCTAACTGGGTATTTGTGCACTGTGTGCCAAGGGCTGGAGCAACAACTTCGCTTAGTCATAAACAGTTAGATTTGAAATTACACAAAACAAATATATAACAATCTATTTTCCTGTTTAAGGTAATTACTTAATTTTGGAAAGTGAGTCCACTAAATTATTTGGCTATGATAATTGCAGAAATGATGTGTCCTTTTGGATGTAAATGGTCAAGAGGCCCTGTGTTCTCTTGTTGTAGTGCTAATCACTGTCAAGACTTAAGTATTTTATTCATTTGTTGTCCCCATGGCTCCCTCCCTCACTTCATTCTAGACTCACTCCAGTATTCCCTTCTCTTAGAGCCCTTCTGGGGTTGCCCTGTTTAAAGTAGCCCTAAAGTCTAGTGTCTTCCCTCTGTTTTGCTTTTGCTTTTTTTCAGGATCTCTAGGGGTATCTGCCATTCTCTTCATCATTTATTTGGTCCTTTGTGAAGATCTGATTCCATCAGTGAAACTAGAGGTCCTCTTCACATAACTCCACATTATCACTCAACACAGAATTATTTTGAACTAAAGGCAGTTAAGAAGCAGCAAAAACAAGAACAACACTCTACTTTCCGCTTATTTGCCTAAAAGCTGGACAGAAATTTACTAGGACTAAAATTAATCACCAAAGACAAACTTAGACCTTATCAGCCTGGCGACAGCACCATAGGAATTTACATAACACAATTTACTAACTATCCTTTATCTCGCATTAGCTTCCCATGTTTGCCTTCCCACAATATGCCACTCCTAGAGACTCGGGTACTTTTCCCTTGTCTTGCTACTTCTCTAATATTGTACTGTTCCATTGCTGAAGATGATAGAGAAGACTGAATACAAACCCATGCCTTTGAGTTATTCAACCCAGACTCTCTGTCATGTACGTATGAGATATACATGTTAATAAATTTATGTTCTTCTCTTGTTAACGTCTTTTGTTATAAAAGCCTGAGGAGAGAACTTAGGATGGGTAGCGGAAAACATTTTCCTCCCTTATACGTCTACACAGAAAAGTGATGAGGTGTGGACACGATTCCCCTGCACTATGCCTGTGGGCCTCCTAAGAAGGCACCAAGTCCCCAGCCCTCCGCCTTGAAATCTCTACAATTTCCAGCACCCCTCATGGTGCCCAAGACCTCTTCTCCCGCACGTGACACTAAGGACATCCCTTGCAGCAGGCCCCTGCAGTAATTACCCTGAAAACGCTGCTCCGAGGACCGCTGAGTTGCTCCAGTAAAAGCCCGGGAGAGGGGCATTTCCGTGCCTGGGAATGATGTTAGCGCAGGACTTCCCCCATTCTCCTCCAGGTCTTCTCCATGGCATCAGAGGCTCCGAAACGCTGGGTGAGGATCGAGGTGATTGACTCCAGGCCAGGCCAGGGAGCGGCGGGCCCAGGTGCCCCCTCCTCTCCCGCCCTGCTCCATCCACGGACGCCGAAGGCTGGTGAGGTAACAGGTGCAGCACACCGCAGCAGAGCCATTGGTACCTGAAATCTGCTTTGGTGCTTGGTAATGATGTTGAAGCAGGAACAGGGAGGGAGGACTTCATCGTAGGACTCAAGGCTGCCTCTGTCAGTGGGGCAATCAGAGTCTAGGATACTACTTGGTCCTGTTTGAATGTGGCAAGCATTTTCAGGGCAACGTATGCTGAGTAACAGTTAGAGAGGCCGAGGAGATGACTATGATGTAGGACAGGAAGGGGCTGTGGCTGTGGGAGTGCGGTTGTGAGAGGTGTGGCAGAAAGAGTGATGTGCATGTGGACAGGGAGTGTGAACTTATGACCCTGGGCCCTCATAGCCAGCCCATGGACGGTGGCGTCTGGGAGCGGCGATCTGGGGAACCCTAGAAGCATCGCCTGGAAAGAGGGGGTGTTGTGGCCATGCAAGGGAGGTCCAGAGCTTAGGTGTCTGCCCACCTGCCTATTGTTCAGGGGTGACACAGTCATCAATGGGACCAAGATGAGACACTGACACTAATTATTAGCTTCCACTAGGCGTGGACACATCAGTGTCTGAAAGACTCTATGGAATGATGTGTTTATTTGGTTTGTAGCCTTTGGGAGCATCCAAACAATATTCTTAAGTCTCCGGGAGTATGCTGAGCTTCGCTGGGTCTGAAATTTCTCCAAACACTTGGGTGGTCAGCTGCAGAGAGCACTGCGCAAAAATATGATTACATTATGTCAAAGAGGAAGCGAATCCCACAGAATCGGCCTTATCCGTACTGATTCCAACAGGACCGTGGACCTTCCCGGCAGGCGGTCCCTAACTCTGGGACTGTGGGGACTACTCTGCCCAGAATGCCCGGAGTCGAGCGGCAGCGTCGCTGTCCAATGAGAGCCTCAGAAGAGGCTCTTCCGCCTGGGGCCGGACCGCGCAGGCGGGACTTCCGGCTGCCTCCTCAAGGCCGCCGTGATAGCGGCGCTTAGGGTTGCTCGCCAAGTAAAACCGTTCTGCAACCGTAGCGACTTGACACGACCGAGGAGGGGCGAGAGGGGGCGCTGGCCCTGCTGCACGGCTGCGGGTCCGGGATTCGGTGACGCTGCCCGGGTGCCCCGCGCCGAGGCCGGGAAAGACACCACCGGCCCGGGGTCCGCTCGGCTCCCGCAGTCGGATGGCGGCGGCCGCGCGCAGGGCCCCGGCTCAGGTGAGCGCTCGTCCCCCGGGCCTCCCGCCGTCCCCCCACCCAGACCCCTGCGGCCCAGGCCCCGGTGTGCGAGCGCCGGCGTGCGGGAGCGGGCTCCGGGTGAGGGGCGCGTCCTCGGCCGAGGCTGGGCACTGGCCGGCCGGCGGGTCGTGGTCTTCGGGGCCGGGCGAGGCTACAGGCAGCCGAGTCCGTGGACCCCGCCGTGGGCCTGTCGGTCCAGGGCTGCACTCTCCCCATTTCCCGCCGCCGCAGCCGCGCCGACGGAACCCACACGAACGAGTGGAGGAGGCGCAGCCCTCGGCGGCCCTGACCGGCCCCCACCCGCCCGTCTCCTGCGTTCCGTGTCCGGGACTCTTCAGTGCCACCCCCAGGTCTCGGGTCCGCAGACCCTGGAGAAACCCCAAGCCGTGCCGAGCGCTCTGTGCGGGGCTGCGTTTCGGGCAGCCGGTGTGCGCACGGTTATTCCGGGAGCTCGTGGCGGGGCGGGCGGTGCCTGTGACCGCTCGGCGGGCTGTTCGGAAGCCACCGTTCTCCTTTCTTGCGGGGGGACCGCGGTCAGGACGGGGACGGCTGCCTGGGAAGTCGGGGGTGTCCTGTGGCGGTGGCGGGGGCGCGGCTGGGAGCAGCTGCGTGATGTCCCCGAGGTCCTGGCGGGCTCCGTCCTGCTGGGCGTGAGTACGGACCGTGGGCTGAGGGAGGGGCAGGAAGACCGCGGTGGCGGCCGCCGTCGTAGTCGAGGTGAGGGTTATCGGACCACAGTGCTGGCTTGGGTGCCACTGGATTCTGGTAGGTGTTTTAAAGAAGTGACCACTGACTTCCTAATGTGGACTGAGACAGGCGGAAGGGAGGATTCAGGGATATCTCTGCGGTTTTAGTTCCTAGCAGCTGTAGGAACGGAAGCTCCATGGACTGAGATGAGGAAGTTGGTTGTGAGTGATGCTGGAGACGTTCTGGGGAGCACGGACTGATGATTAGGTGAGCAGCCACACACGCACGTCTGGAAACCTGGGGAGGGCTTCAGAAGGGAGCCGTCTAAATACATCACGGCCACTGTGTGGGCCCCGGTGAGTGAGCTGTGGGTCACAGTTGGAGGAACAGTCTCTGGTTACGGTGGTAGAGCTGGTTATGGTGCCAGAAAGTTGTGGGAGGAAGGGGGACCAGGACTGGATACGTAGGTGACGGTGTGACTTCACAGATGAGGGATGTGGGCGGCCACGGAGGGAGAGCGCGTCGGGGACAGGATACTCGGGCAGTGGCCAAGGTTTCCAGCGCAAGAGTAGACATGAGAGGGATCCCGAAGTTTAGGAGTACTTAAGGCGAGATGGTGACACTCCGGCCTGTGCTGGGGGCGCTTCTCCACTCGGAACTCCACCAGGGTTTTGTGAGGACTTTGGTAGGACCTGGGGTGCTTCATCCTGGAGGAATAAGGTCGTGTGTGACGTGCTGATGTCATCACCCGTGAGAGACCCTAAGCCTGGGGTAGGCCACCAAGGAGCCTTGCTTTGAGTGAGGGTCAGGGGGACAGAGGAAGACGGTGACTGCTGAGGGGACAACAAGTGCAGCACAGGTGGAGGAGAACCTTGTCTGGTGGAAGGTGGAGGAACTCCTGGCCCGAGTGTAAGATCTCCTCCCACTCTTCTGCTGTTGGGAAGGTCTCCTAATCAAACCACCTTCTCATCAAAGGTGCATTTCCTGCTTTTCCCTTTGTATGGGTTTCAGTGCCCTACCAGCCCACGGAGTTACACATCCTCTTACAGGAACCGGGAGGCACCTCACCCTCTTGATCCTATGAAGCGTGCATCCTACAGCTCCTGGTCGTTCCCTCTTTTTCAGGGTGCCACCCCCATGTGGGCCTGTGTGGGGTGTGGTGTCCTCCTCTCCAGGCTGTGAATATCTGTGATTACTAAAGTGCTATCCATCTCATCTGTCCAGTGTTAGGTGCTCTGTGTTTAGCCATCCCCATAACCCTAAGATGGGACTCGCGCCCTCCCCAGTGGGGTGAAGCGGAGGTGATTCAAATACCAGTAACATGTGGGGAGGCCAGGGAGGTTTCTGTGCTGTGGGACAGTGAGGTGTGGTGACCACAGGCATGTGGCTGTGGGATCCAGTCTCAAGAGTGATGTGTCCTTGGAGAGGGAGTATGCCTGATAGACGCCAGGGCCCTGGTTTTCAGCAGAATAACCTGGATGGCCAGGAACATCCCTCTATGCCAGGTCCACAACTTAGATATATACTTGTCCACCTGCCTCTTCTTGTGTCAGCGGGACCCTGCGATCGGTGGGCCACGAGGAGACAGTGGTGCCGTGGCACCCAGGCACTGGGGCCTGGTTTCTCCTCTCGGTTGGGGAGATCGGGGGGAGGATGGGCATAGGGTAGATGTGGGTGGGAAAAGGGATATGGGTTCTTGGGAGAGGGGCTTTTTGTGGTTTCATCTGTCCCCATCCTGCCAGGGCAGGGTGACCTTTGAAGACGTGGCCGTGTACTTCTCCTGGGAGGAATGGGGTCTCCTTGATGAGGCTCAGAGATGTCTGTACCAGGATGTGATGCTGGAGAACTTGGCACTTATAACCTCCTTGGGTAAGACCCTCAACCCCACCCCCGTGCCCTGAGCTAGTCTCTGCCCTTCCCTTTGTCCCCAGGAGCAGTCTGTCTTTACATAGGGACCACGAGCACTGCTTCCTTCCCCAGTTCCTGGGGTAGGTGCTGTGGTTGGTGAGGCTGAGGTCAGTGCACTGCCCTCCTTCCTTGAGCAGCCCCAACACCAGCCTTCCTGCTGACTTTCAAGGAAGGAATCAGGGTCAGGAGTCTTGCAGTGAACCTAATGGATAGCCCTTTACTTGCCCTCTCCCTGACTGGGTGACTTTGTCTCGATGCAAGATATCTGCATGCTCCACGTCTGCTTCCTTTCTCTACTGAGGCTTCCCTGTGCCTCCCTGCGCCAGGACCTGCTGTCTGTGACAAAGTTACTACATCTGTGGACCATGGGCTGTTGTCATGGGACCCTCTTCCCGACCTCTCTGGGAACTGTTTAGTTCTCTCTGCCATGGGCTGTCACGTGCTGAGTCGCTCTGGGATACCGATGGCGGCTCATCTGTCCTCTCTTTTCCTTAGCACTTGTATCATGAAGTTGCCATGCACTGCTGATTGTGGGAGTGGGGTTGGACTGGAGAGCCCAGGGCGGTTCACAGTAGGGACATTGACCCACGCACAACACGACGGCTCAGAGGAAGCCAGGCCCTGCAAAGTGGTACCTGGAGGAAGATGATGTCAGTGCTGTGTTCACATCAGACCAGAAGCCTATTCTGTTTGACTGGTATTGTGATGCCAGGGGCCACATTTCATTTCCGTCTTCTCTTCCCCTTTCTTGGCACTCTGCCGATTTGTCAGCTCTGTTACTTGTCGCTTCTACTCTTACTTCTGGCCTGGGGTTAACCTCACATTTCTGGGATCCACATCTCCCTCGTTTTTCTCACCACTCCACCTACAGTGCTTTGCACATTGGCCGCTGTATAGTACGTCATGAGGTGTGCCCGTGTTCTTAAGCAGTCCTGAACACCACCTGCCAGGTTACAGTCCTATCTCCTTGGGTCTTGTCACTCCCTTCTGCACGGAAAAGGTGTGTCCATAGGAGATAAGTTCCTTTGGAAAGTTGTTTGCAGAGGAATGAATTGCGACCGTTTCTCTTCTCTGTGTCACACCACGTGCTTGCATCCTTCTCCTCATGAGGCCTCTCCCATTCTGTGCTCCTTGTAGCCTGCCACTGCGAAGCAGCCCCATCCTCCACCTGCGCCATCTCCCCGGTCCTGCAAACAATCCCAAGCACTGGTTCCTGGGTTTCTTAGACACACATTTGTAGCTCGTAGAGTAGCTGCCCCCTCCCACCAAAGGCAGCATGCACTTCACCAGCATTTCTTGCTTTCAGGTTGTAGGCATGGTGCGGAGGATGAGGAGGCACCTGAGCAGAAGGTTTCTGTACAAGGCGTGTCCCAGGTCAGGACTTTCAAGGCAGTCGTGTCTCCCCAGAAGGCCCATCCTCGTGAGGTGTGTGGCCACGACTTGAGAGACATTTTGCTCTCCACCGAGCACCAGGCAACGCTTTGTGGACAGAATCTCTACAAGATTGGGGCATGTGAGAAACAGTTGTGTTTTGATGCAAACCTTCAGCACCAGAAGGAGCACATTGGAGAGAAATGCTTCAGAAGCAACACGGGCAGAGCTGCTTTTGTGAAGGACTACAAATTGTGTGTGTCAGGGAAACCCTTTTCCTGTGGGGAGGTTGTCAGGGACATCTTGGCCACCTCGAGATTCTTCCTGCAGCAGGCCACACACAGCAGGGAGAAGTCATACAGGACGACGGAGTACGGGGCATCCTCTCGTGGAAGGAAAGCGCAACGCAACTGGGGAGAAGGCACAAAGGACTTCACTTGCAAACACACACTTGTTCACCACCAGAGAGACCTCGCTAGAGAGAGATGCTTCATGTGCAGTGAATGTGGGAAATCTTTTAGCAAAAGCTACAGCCTCAATGACCACTGGAGAGTGCACACTGGGGAAAAGCCTTATGAGTGTGGGGAATGTGGGAAGTCCTTCAGGCAGAGCTCTAGCCTCATTCAGCACCGGAGAGTTCACACTGGAGCAAGGCCTCACGAGTGTGACGAATGTGGCAAATTATTTAGTAACAAGTCTAACCTCATTAAACATCAGAGAATTCACACTGGAGAACGGCCGTATGAGTGTAGTGAATGTGGGAAATCCTTCAGCGAAAGCTCTGCGCTCCTCCAACACCGCAGTGTTCACACTGGAGAAAGGCCTTACGAGTGCAGTGAATGTGGGAAATTCTTTACCTACCACTCCAGTCTCATAAAACACCAGAGAGTTCACTCGGGATCAAGGCCCTATGAGTGCAGTGAATGTGGAAAATCCTTTACTCAAAACTCCAGCCTCATTGAACACCGTAGAGTTCATAGTGGAGAAAGGCCTTATAAGTGCAGCGAATGTGAGAAATCTTTTAGCCAAAGCTCCGCGCTGCTTCAACATCGGAGAGTTCACACTGGAGAAAGGCCTTATGAGTGCAGCGAATGTGGGAAATTCTTTACTTACAGTTCCAGTCTCCTCAAACACCAGAGAGTACATACTGGATCAAGGCCTTATGAGTGCAGTGAATGTGGGAAATCCTTTACTCAAAACTCCAGTCTCATTAAACACAGGAGAATTCACACTGGAGAAAGACCTTACGAGTGCAGCGAATGTGGGAAATCCTTTAGCCACAGTTCTAGCCTCATTAAGCACCGAAAAGTGCACTCTGGAGAAAGGCTTTAGGAGGACAGTGACTTTGGGAAACGCTCACCTCTGTCTTCCATTTCAATGACCATTCACATATTCACACTGAAAACGGCTTTATGAGTATTTGAACGTGGGATATTCTTTACCTATGAGTCCAAGCTCCTAAAACACCACAGTGTCTCCTTAGATGAAGGCCTGTGAATGTGAAGAATGTGGGAAATGGCTAACCAAAGGCTAGCCTCATTGCTCTCCAGAGAACTCACGGTAGTGGAAGGCCTTACAGATGCAGTGAATATGAGAAAGCCTTCATCTGAAGGACTTTACCTCATAGGACTTCACAAATTTCAAATGGGAGAACTACCTTAAATGTGCAGGTATTTAATTGATGAATGTAACCACACGGGAGGAGATCCCTTAGGAAGGTGCCATCTGCCTGTGTTGAAGCTCATACATTCAAACATCTGCATAAATCCCAGGTATGTGGCAGCTGCCTTGCAGTCTTTGAACCTGCCCAGGGGCCATACCCCAGTGTCAGGGCAATTGCTGGGTGACTAATGAATAGCCTGAGCGCTTACTCCTTCCCCGTTTTTCCTCTCTGAGGAGAGGGCATGCATCTCACCCAGTTTTGTCCTGCAGGACTGCTGGTGATTTGAAAAGGTGGACGACAGGGGCGCCTGGGTGGCTCAGTCGTTAAGCGTCTGCCTTCAGCTCAGATCGTGGTCCCAGGGTCCTGGGATCGAGCCCCGCGTCGGGCTCCCTGCTCAGCGGGAAGCCGGCTTATCCCTCTCCCACTCCCCCTGCTTGTGTTCCCTCTCTTGCTGTCTCTCTCTCTCTGCCAAAAAATGAATAAAATCTTAAAAAAAAAAAAAAAAAGGTGGACATTTTTCAGGGATGTTATTGTCCTTGTGAGACTCTGTGATGGCATTTCCCAGCCTCCAAATCACCAACCAAGGAACAGTCTGCCTCCCGTTGCTCTTGCTGTATGACAATAAAGATCTTATTGTTTAAGCCACCAATAATTTTGGGGATTCTGTTCAGTGTCTGTGTGTGTTGAAATTAACTGTTGCGAGCATGAAGGGGTGAACAGAGTTGTGTGCCTCAGAAGGGACCGTATGATGGCAGAAGATAACTCTTCAGTTTGGGCCTAGTTTGCATGGCTGCTGAAAGCCTTTAAGGAAAGACTGTAGGGCTCTGTGGTCCTAATTTATACTTGGATGCCAAGTGTGGGGTCAGAGTTTCAACCCGAAGAGGGGCCAGTTGTTGGTTGGTGTTTTGACAACCTTCAGTGCTACTGAGCGGCATGGTCTTGTTCTCTTGTTCACAGGGAATATTGATGGCATGGTGCTCGGGGCTGGTGAAGGAAATCTCTTCCCCAGACCCAGCAGCAGAGCCAGGGGCCTTGATGTCCTGAATTCTGTAGAGTAACATCACTGGTTTTAAGATTATAAGGGCCAGGGGAGTGATTGTTGGTACAGAAACCCTGAATTAATAGAGCGTGCAGGAGACCAGTGAACGAGTTGGAACGTACCTCTTTGAAAAGGGCATGCACAGTGTTTAGGCACTAGGACTGTGAGGGATGAGCAGGTAGAGATATTCTCAGGACCTACACAAGGATGTATCTTGTGCAGCTGAGGGCCTGTCAGAAAAAAATAATCTAAAGGTTTTGTGGATTCCTTGTTCCCTCTGGGCTGTTCACCAGAGGCCACGGTTTTGCATGGCGGCACAGCAAGGACAGAGACGGGAGAGACCGTAGTGCAGTCGAGAGGCCTCTTGTGACTCGGCAGGATCCCTGTTGAATGACCTCGGAATACCTTCACTGCTCACCTATGTTTGCAAATGCCTTCTGAGGAGGAAGATGGTGGAGTCAGTATGGTGGCCAAACTTAATTTTCTGAAGCACAGGGAATCCAGACTTAATTTTAACCATATTTTTTTAAGTTTCAGTAAGGTACAAATGACATGCAATGTCCATCATTAAATTGTGCAATTTGACATTTTGACTTTCACATAAACCCATGGAGCCATCAATCATGATGATAAACCTTTCCATCACCCCCACATTTACTTTTTGTCCTTTAATAATCTCTCCTCAAGGCATCCATTGACTTGCTTTTCATTATAGTAGATGAGTTTGCATTTTCTAGAATTTATATGATTGGAGTCTTAAAAGTGTTTCATCCTCCTTTTCCTTGTGTCCCCTCATGTGACATTTTTTTAAATTTATCTGTGGTGCTTATAGGAGCAGTTCATTGTTTGTATCTTCAAGAAGTATGTTCTATCGATATAGCACTATTTATGTATTCATCTGTTTATGGATATTTTAATCGTTTCCAATTTGGCGGGCTGCAAGTAAAACTGCTGCAGAAGGGGCACCTGGGTGGCCCCTTGGGTTAAGCATTTGAAATCTTGATTTTAGCTCATGTCATGATCTCAGGGTTGTGAGATCAAGCCCAGTGAGCCCAGCTTCGGACTCCGCCCTGGGTGTGGAGCCCGCTTAACATTCTCTCTCTCTCTCCCCCCCATCCTTCCCCCGCAACTGCCCCCCACTGCCCTGCTTGAGCATGCGCACTGATGCTTTCTGGATAAATAAATATAAATGAATGAATGAATGAATTGCAACCAGCCCAATAATCACTAAAACCCTTTCTTTAAAAAAAAAATGCAAAATTTGGATACTGTTCTTCCTGTTGGTATGGTTCCTTTCTGTTGTGTTAATACTTGAGTTATAGTGTAGGTGAAGGTATGACCTCATAAAGGACACCAGATTTTCTTGGAAAATGATTATTCATTTTGTATTCCTACTAGCAGTGTATGAGAGTTCCAGTTCTCTGGTATCTTTGCTAATAGTGGGTATGGTTAGTCTTTTAAAATTTGAACCCTTTTGGCGCCTGGGTGGCTCAGTCGTTGAGCATCTGCCTTCAGCTCAGGTCATGATGTCAGGGTCCTGGGATTGAGCCCCGCATCGGGCTCCCTGCTTAGCGGGAAGCCTGCTTCTCCCTCTCCCACTCCCCCTGCCTGTGTTCCCTCTTTCGCTGTGTCTCTCTCTGTCAAATAAATAAATAAAATCTTTAAAAAAATAAAATAAAATAAAATAAAATTTGAACCCTTTTAGTAAAATGTAGCAGTATCTCACTGTGGTCCTGGTTGCATTTCCCTGATGGTTTATGATGTTGAGCAAAGCTAGTGTACAAGAAATGTAGGGGGAGGTGGGGGGACGCCTGGGTGGCTCAGTTGTTAAGCGTCGGCCTTTGGCTCAGGTCATGATCCCAGGGTCCTGGGATCAAGTCCTGCATCGGGCTCCTTGCTCAGTGAGGAGCTCTCTCTCTCTCTGTGACAAATAATTAAATTAAAAAAAAAAGAAATGTAGGGGGAGGCAGAGCATGAACAAATCAACAAGCCACATCTACACTGTAGCAAATTCTAACAGACAAAAGGCCTGGCAACCTCACCAAGTGAACAATAAAAACCAACAAGTGGTAAGTGGTACGTATAGGTTAATTAAAAGGCTCATAAGAAGGGCAGCTGGCTGGCTCAGTCTGTAGAGCATGGGACTCTTGATCTCAGGGTCATGAGTTCAAGACCCATGTTGAGCATGGAGCCTACTGAATTAAAAAAAAAAAAGATGACTTGCAAGATTCACCTAATACTTGCCTATGGCTAAATTTCCCATCCTGATTGAAATCAATCTGTGCTAAATAGCCAACACAGCTGATGAAACCCAGCACTTAAAATGACTTTTCATAATTTCAAATTTTTTTTTTTTTTTAAAGATTTTTATTTATTCATTTGCGAGAGAGACGGAGAGAGAACAAGCAGAGGGAGAGGCAGAGGGAGAGGGAGAAGCAGGCTCCCTGCTGAGCAAGGAGCCCGATGCGGGACTCGATCCCAGGACCCTGGGATCATGACCCGAGCCGAAGGCAGACGCTCAACCATCTGAGCCACCCAGGCGCCCCCATAATTTCAAATATTTTTATTGTAAAAAAGTTTTTGGAGTCATATAGGAGTGTTTCCATTTTATAAACACATTCTGAATGGGGTAGGTGTGAATGACATCATGTTTGGGATCATAAACAAACCACTAAGTGCATGGGGGTAGATGAAAGAATTGACCATAGAATGATAAATAATGACAGAATAACAATTTCCTAATAGTCTTTTCCATTTTGGGAATATATTTGAAAATGCCATTACAAAGGGTAGAATATGTCCTGTTCTGAGTAATTTCCTATGGCAAGAGGATAAATTACAAAGGATAGAAGGAAACTTTTAATACCATAAGCATGTAAATTACAAAATGTTGGGTTTTAAATATTAGCAGCTTAAGTCAATTATGCCTGAATTAAACTGTTTAAAAAATATTGAAAACTTGTAACTTTCTGATCTTTTTATTTTTTTAAATATTTATTTATTTGAGAGAGAGCATGAGCGGGGGGAGGGGCAGAGTGAGAAGTAGGCTCCACGCGGAGCAGGGAGCCCAATGGGGGGCTCTATCCCAGGGTCCTGGGATCACGACCTGAGCCAAAGCAGACTCTTAACCGACTGAGCCACCCAGGTGCCCCTTTCTGATATTTTTAAATAGACATTATTATTTTGTATATGTCCATATTATTCCATTTTATTTGATCTAATAAACAAATCCTGCAAAGATTGAGATAGCCCTTTATAGCTTTAAAGTAGAAAGAAACAATTAGTATTGACTACAGAAAGTTGGAACACGAAAAAGGCTTAGAAATCCCAAGGCCCACTTCCTCCCTTTGCTGAAAATTAAATTAGGGCCCAGCTAGGGGAAGTTGCTTGCAGGGCTAGTTAGTGGCAGGATTGGAAGTAAAACCCAGGCTTACTAACGCTCGGCCAATGCGGTCCAATTATATATATACATATATATATATATATATATATATATATATATATATATGTGTGTGTGTGTGTGTGTGTGTATATATATATGATTTAAGGACTTTGTTTTCTTTTAGGGCAGTTTTAGGTTAATAAGAAAATGAAGAGGAAGGTAGCTATCTCCCATATATCCCCTGCCTGCACACATGCCGCGCCTCCTCCATTATCAACATCCCCCACCAGAATGGTACCTTTGTTATAACTGAGAATCATTATCACCCACAGTACATTGCACATATTAGGTGTGCACATTCTGAGTCTAGCAAATTCATAATAATATAATTACAGTATCACATAGATACTGTTTCACTGCCCTAAAAGTCCTCTGATTCCATTCCATCATCACTCCCTTGCTCACTCATTACTGGGGAACCACTGATCCTTTTAATCTCTCCATATCTTTGCTTTTTCTGGAATGCCACATACTTGGAATCATACAGTATGAAGCCTCTTTAGATTGGCTATTTTCACTGAGTAATATGCACTTAAGGTTCTTCCACGGCTTTTCATGGCTTGATCATTTCTTTTTAGAACTGAACATTGTCTGCATGTATCACTGTTTATCCATTCACCCACTAAGGAGACATCTTGGTTGCCTCCAAGTTTTGGCAATTATGAATAAAGCTGCTAGAAACAATTGCGTGCAGATTTTTGCATGGCCCCAAGTTTTCAACTTCTTTGGTAAATACGAAGGAACACAATTGCCAGATATGGTAAGAGTAGGTTTAGTTTTGTAAGAAACTGCCAAAGCGTCTTCCAAAGTGGCTGTACTGTTCTCACCAGCAAGGAATGAGAGTTGGTGTTGTCCCCACATCCTCACCAACTTATGCTGTTTTCAGTGTTCGAGTTTGGCCATTCTAATAGGTGTGTGGTGGCATCTCGGTGAGGATTTTCGCACCTGTGTTCATGAGAGATAGGGTCTAAAGTTTTCTTTACTTGCCATTGCTTTGTTTGGTTTGGGTGTTAGGGTAGTGCTTGGTTCTTAGGAGGTGGGGCTTACGCTCTGCCTCTACCCTCTGAAACCACCTGAGGGTGCTGGGTTCTGTTTTGGAGGGTTATTATTTATTCAATTTCTTTTGTTGCTTGCTTTCTTCTATTATTCCTATAATTTGTAGTTGACAGCTTTTGTGGTTGTTCCACAGTTGTGGAGTCTGCTTTTTTCAGGTCTTTCCATTTGTTTTTTCCTAGTTTCCCAGGTTTTTCTTTTTCCTTTAAAGATTTTATTTATTTCTTCATGGGGGGCGGGCAGAGGGAGAAGCAGGCTCCCTGCTGAGCAGGGAGCCCGACGAGGGACCTGATCCCACAACCCTGGGATCATGACCTGAGCCGAAGGCAGACACTTAAGCAACTGAGCTACCCAGGCGCCCTTCCCAGGTTTTTCTGAGAGAACTTCAAGTCAGATTCTTTTCTTAGCTATGTGCAGTCTGCTGATAAGCCCACCAAAGCATTCTTCATTTCTGTTACAGTTTTTGATCTCCAACATTTGTTTTAGAATTCCCTTCTCGGTGTACAATGCCTATTCTTGCATGCTGTCTACTTTATCCAGTACAGCCCTTAGCATCTTAATCACATTTGTTTTAAATTCCTAGTCTCATAATTCCACATCCCTGCCTTGTCTGAGTCTGGTTTGAAGGCTTGCTCACTCTCTGCAAACCTTTTACATTTATTATGCCTTGTGATTTTGTTTTAAGGCCTATGGGTACTCAGTGACTGGAACTGGTATAGATTTGCGTGGTGTTAAGTGTGGGGAGAAGGGGACTGTTATATGTCCATGACTAGGTATCAGTTTGTTTTGTTTGGTTTTATGACTGGAACAGTACTATGATTTCTTTTGCATTGTAATTTCCTCTTTAACCTTTGAGTTCTTTAGGGGTGAATTTTTAAAGTTTGTAAGCTTAAGAAGTTTTGCTTGTAGTGTAAAGTTTTATTTTCTTTTTTTTTAAGATTTTATTTATTTATTTGACAGAGAGATAGAGAGAGAGTACAAGTAGGCAGAGAGGCAGGCAGAGGGAGAGGGAGAAGCAGGCTCTCTGCTGAGCAGGAAGCCCGATGTGGGGCTCGATCCCAGGACCCTGGGATCATGACCCAAGCCGAAGGCAGACGCTCAACCGACTGAGCCACCCAGGCGCCCCAAAGTTTTATTTTCTTTTATCAAAAAAAAATGTATTGACATATAGGTCTCAGTCTTTCAGTGAGTTTGTGCTTCAGGACTGTGAACTTCACACAAGCCTTGTCAGTGTCCCCTCCACCTTGGTGGGGATAGGATAGATGAGTGGCTCAGAGCTGGGTGTTTCCCTTCCTTCTGTTCACCTAGGCTCTGGAAACCTGAGCAAGTTAGGCTCTGCTTAAATAGTGTGCATATTGGTTTAATATGATTTAGATCCATTTGTTGATGACAAAGATGAATCTGTTTTTAGAAGTGTTTTGACATCATCTCATCTGTTTTCACCAATAAGAACTCCGTAGCTCAGCTGCTGAGAGGTCCTGCTGGAACTTATCAGTAAAAACATATGAAGAAGCAAGTATGGTGAAGGGGCATTTAGACCAAAGCTACTGAGAGCTGGTGAGGACCATCCGAGAGTGTTGGGTCTGGGCAAGGCAACCCTTTGCTTACCTAAATAGCTCTTCAAAGACCTTAGGGCATTAACTCCTGCTGTGGTAAAGGCAACTCTTCTGCCAGCAGTGGGGAATCCTGCACTGGCCCGGAAGGAGATCCTCTTGCACACTGAGACTGGCATCATCATACCCTAGGAACTTGTTCTGGCAACAGGGGACTTTTTCTTTTGGGCTGGCAGCTGGGCATCAGCTATGGGTTAGCTAAACTGTCTCTGCAGAATACCAACTCAAAAAAATTTTGCCTCAACTAAATTTAGACTTCATTCGTTTCATCTTAGGCCTGCTACAATAGTATGATTAATCTATCATTGATTTGGATGTTATTTTCTTTATTGGCTTATTAAGAAATTATCTTGTATGCTATTACCTTGTGAAATTCCCACTATGAATTTATGTGAAATAAATTGCTGGCAAAGACAAACTCAGTCTCTGAGCATTAATTTGCCCCAAATCAAAACAAATAAGGTTTGCTGCAGGGAGACTTTGTAGAGAACAGTGCTTTGGGGTATTTGAAAATGGTTTCTTTTGGAGAGTCTGGCTGGCTCAGTCAGTAGAGCATGAGGCTCTTAATCTCAGGCTTGTGAGTTCAAGCCCCATGTGGGACATACCTTACTTAAAATAAAATAAAATAAAAAACAGATAACATTTAAAAAAGAAGAAGAAGGTTTCTTTTCGCCTCTGGAAGCATAACAGATTTTTCTCCTGTCACAGGATATCACAGAATATCACGGGATATTCACTGTGAGAACCAGGTAGACCTCTAGGAGATAAAACTCCACAAATGTGTGGGAACTCTCCACGGGACTGGGTTCCCCTGGAGTTTTTCTCTCTCAGATTTGTCCCCACTGAGACTTCAGCAATTTGTGACATACAGTTCAGTTTCCCTGCTCCGGCACTGATTCCCACTGGTTTCCACATGTGTGTTTCTGCTTCAGTACATTGTGATTCTCTGTATTTGCTGGTGTCAATTTGGGGACAGTGGCTTTCCCTGTGACCACACTTCTTTTTGGAATCTAAGAATTCTTTTTTCAGCTTGTTCAGTTTTTTCCTTGTTGTTAGAATGGAGTGGCGACTTCCAGTTTCTTACATGTTGAACTGACACCAGAAGTACCTTCTTCTCCTTTTTATTTCAACCTTCTCAAAAAAATAAAATTACTGGGGTGCCTGGCTGGCTCAGTCAGTGGAGTGTGTGACTCTTCATCTTGGGGTCATGAGTTTGAGCCCCATATTGGGTGTAGAGATTAAAGATTAAATAAACAAAATTACTGACATAATGACACTGCTATGGGCCTGAATCTTTGAGTTCCCCCAAAATTCGTATGTTGAAATCCTAACCCACAAAGGTGATGGTATTAAGAGGTGGGGCCCTTGGGAGGTGCTTAAGTTATAAGGTGGAGCCCTCATGAATGGGATTAGTGTCCTCATCATAAAAGAGGTTGTGTAGAGATCCACAACCCCTTCCACCATGTTGAGGATGCAACAAATCAGCACCCCAAACGTGGCCCTCACCTGAGCACGCTGGTCCCCTGATCTCCAGCATGCAGTCTCCAGGAATGTAAGAAGCACATTTTTGTTGTGTATAAGCCACCCAGTCTGTGGTGCTTTGGTATAGCTGCCTGAAGAAACCCAAGGCACATTCTGTCACTTCTCCTAGCTGTTTTCAAACACATGCAAGAAAGGAAAACACTGTGTAATGAAGCAAGGTGCAGACTTCCCCCATCTTCCACTATTATTCTTCGTAGCCATTCTTGTTTGATCTGTCCTCACAAATACTAGTAGGTGATTTAGTCAGACATTATACTTAATGCATAAGAATTTCCTGAGGATAAATTTTTGAAATGTAGGGCTACTTCATAACCCCAATAGCCATCACCCAACATATTTTTAAATAGGACAAAATGTCATTAATGCTCCATTTTATCAATTTGACTCAAAAATGTTGTTTCTTGGGGCGCCTGGGTGGCTCAGTCATTAAGCGTCTGCCTTCGGCTCAGGTCATGATCCCAGCGTCCTGGGATCGAGCCCCGCATCAGGCTCCCTGCTCGGCGGGAGGCCTGCTTCTCCCTCTCCCACTCCCCCTGCTTGTGTTCCCTCTCTCGCTGTGTCTCTCTCTGTCAAATAAATAAATAAAATCTTTTAAAAAAATTTTGTTTCTTAAGCCATATGTATTACAATTAGGATCCAGAACGTATCCTGACGCCCTACAGTAGCTGTCTCAAATGTCTGTTAACCCACAGGTCCTACTTGCCTTGTTATTATTTGTTGACGTTGCTGAGGCCTTTGTTCATTAGAGATTGCCACGTCCTGGGTGCTGCTTACTGAGTCTCTGACACTGTCCAACTGATCACCCTCACCCATAACCCTACACACTAGCTAGTGAGGAGACGGGTGATGACGTTTGTCCCTGCAGTCGTGTGTGGTGGGGACTGTTGGGGATGTAAAACAGAATCATCCTCTCCACACTCCATCTGCCTCTATCCACCTGGAGATAGCATCATATTGCACAGGTTAAGGGCTCAGTCCCACAGGATGACTGTCCCCTTCAGATGCCAGTCACAAATCCAGGTGGTCACCTGTGCTTCAGACTGACTGGCTGTAAATCAGAGGTTCTCCCGACCCCTCCTCTCACTGGATTATCTTGCTGGGGTGGCTCACAGAACCCTGGGAAGTATCTTTACAGGCAGATGAAGTACATGGGGTGAGGTGCAGAAGGGTCTCCGGTGCAGGGGATTCTGTCCTCCTGGAACTTCAGTGTGCCACCCCCAGGCATGTTTACAGATCTGGAGGCTCCTCAACTGTCCTTGTTCAGGAGTTTTTATAGAGCTTTAATCTCCCAACTCCAGCCCCTTCCTGGAAGGTAGTGGGTGGGGCTGCAAGTTCCAAGCCCCTAACCCCAGTGTTTCCGATTCCCACTCCCCATCCTGATTCTATTTAGGGCCCCCACCCTAACACACTTCTTTAGCATAAATTCAGGTGTGCTCAAAAGGGGGCTCCTTATGGATGACACAAGATACTCCTATCACTCAGGAGATAACAAGGGTTGTAGGCTCTCTGTGCCAGCACAGGGCACAGGGGACCAAGACCAAATATATTTCTTCTTATACCACATTATTGAGTAAGTATTAAGCCAGACTGTGATGTGCATCAGAAATCAGCTAAGAGGGGCGCCTGGGTGACTCAGTCAGTTAAGCATCCAACTCTTGATTTCAGATCAGGTAATTATCTCAGGGTTTGAGATTGATCCTGTGTCGGGCTCAGCAGTCAGCATGGAGTCGGCTTGAGATTCTCTACCTTGCCCCTCCCCCTGCTGGAGCTCTCTCTCTCTCTCTCTCAAATAAATAAATAAATAAATAAATAAATAAATAAAATCTTTCTCTTAAAAAGAATCAGCTAAAAAATGGCAAAGACATGTGGAAAAAAATCACTGTTATACAGACAAGCGGACAGAACCCATTACATACATGTTTTCAGATAAATAGAACTAGTCCTCAAGTAAAGCCACTTGACAGCATCATTTGTCACACATAGTTTATCCTAACTTTATCTTGTTTGGGGCGGTCATGTATGTTAGTGTATGGAGTTTATCCAGAGGTAAAACAAACTTCTTTTATCTGTATGACAGGAAGTAGTTTTTTTGAAACTAAACAAGGCACTCACCAAAGTTAGGTTCCTATCCTCCCATAGGAACTGCAAGATAAACCTGCTATCTCCCTGATGTCTGCATTTCAAAATGATGGCTCTCAAGATCTTTCCATTTTTTTAAAGTAGGCTCCACACCCAGCGTCGGGCAAAAACTCATGACCTCAAGATCAAGAGTCGCACACTCTACCCACTGAGCCAGCTGGGCACCCAAGGTCTTTCATCTTAAAGAAATCGGCTCCCATTTGCTGATGAGAGACAATCCTGGGTCCTGAATCTGGGGGAAAAGAAGCCCAACTGGCAAAAGGCCTGTATAGTCTTTAAAGAGATGCTTTAAAGAGATAAGGAAGTGTTTGCAAGTTCTCTAAGCTAAATGCTGTGATGAAATGGAGGGGGAGTGTCTCTCCCCATTTTCAACGGGGAGATTTAAGCCTCTTTAATTTGTATTTCCCATACTTGAAAACACAGAGTATAGCTGACATTCTAGCAACTGATGGATCTACCTAAGATACCCTACCTAAATAATCTTTCAGGTAGTCAACTTGGAGTCTAAATTGCATTAGGAAGCCTGTTCATAACAAGTATAGAAAGAGGGCCACTGGTGAACCAGAATTTTATTTCTTTTTTGTCCTCTGTGTAAACAGTATTGCAGGGTCCACTTAGGAACTCTGGCGTTAGGTAATTTATGATAAGCTTAATATTTCCTCAATGAATCCTGCTAAATCCTGTCCCTCATTATCTTATTTGTAGCCCTCCTTCCCTTTCTTTTCCTTACCTTTATCGTATTCTGAGTTAGCTGAAATTCCTCAGTGTCCCTTGAGTTTGTAACTTTTTGTGGGGGAGACATATTCCTAGAAAATGGGCATTCAACCGGTTGTGTTAAAATCTGTGGCATTAGTTACTATCAGTCATGTCTGTAACTCCCAAGGGAATAAGGAATGTCCTTGGAAGGTCTTGTAATGTGGTGATTTTTATTTATATTTTGGGTGTCTGTGAGGTAAGGTGGTCCCAAGTTTCTTTACCCTGATACGGACAATTTTTAGGTAATGGCCCAATAGTTTACAATATATGTAAGATAGCATCATTTGTTGACCAGAGTACCCAGTCCTAAGACGACTACCTGATATTTGGCCAAGGTTTGTTTGTTTGTTTTCCGGTCCTATTCTTACTCAGGACCATCCTAGCTTAGGGGTGGGAAGCAGCAGCATCCCACTGAGCTCCACCATATGTGACAGCTGGCAGTGCCTTTCATACATCTACAAACTCCCAGGACTTTTTGCTCAGTTAATCCAAAGGGGCTCCCTGGATAGCCCAGGTGTCTGGGAGAGAGGTGACCTTCTCCAGCACCATGGCATCTGGCAAGGGACTGAGGACAGAGAACACCTCCCTCGCTGCAGGTGGACACCAGAGAGCTCAGGTTTAGCTTCATCTTATCTTAAGGAGACCTTGGTAGCTGCGCTGAGCTTGTGGAGGTGCTGTTTTCATGACCCAAAGCAATGGGCAGCCCGGTCAGGAGGGTTGCAGGTTTGGGGTCTGTGAGGGGTCTCTTTTTTATCAAGCCATTATTTCCTCTTATTTCCCTGAATCATGCTGAGTTGATACTAGTTTTAGGTTGTTGTGATGAGTCTTGTAGAGAATTAGCATTCCTTTACAGGCCATCTGCCCCAGGTGGTATTAGCAGAAGAAGGCTGGTCTCTTCAGACACCTGGTAAGAGAGACTCAGGTTAACTTAGAATCCAGATTGTCAGTTTCTTTGCATCCAACCAGATGACCCCATTCCAGCATTCAGAATCCCCCTTTATCAACCAACACCCTTTCACATGAGAAACATTGTGAGATTGTGTATTCAACAGTCATTGTAACTCAGCAAGTTATAGATTTAATGCTTTGATTTTCAGCAATAGGAATGCTGCAGCTACAGAGTTTCTTTTAGGGCTATCATAGAATCTCTCTTTCTCATATGGAGACTTCAGCTGTGAGATAATGTTCTTTTTTTTTTTTTTTTAAAGATTTTATTTATTTATTTGAGAGAGAGAGAGCACATGAGAGGGGGGAGGGTCAGAGGGAGAAGCAGACTCCCTGCTGAGCAGGGAGCCCGATGCGGGACTCAATCCCAGGACTCCAGGATCATGACCTGAGCCGAAGGCAGTCGCTTAACCAACTGAGCCACCCAGGCGCCCGATAATGTTCTTGAGCTTACCATTTTCACTTTGTAAGCAATAATGTGAATTCGAATCCTTCCCAGACCAAACTCCTTGTAGTCACCATCACTGCCTTAATACTCATTGCAGCACCCACTTGGTCCCAGGCATGTGCTGCAGTTGCCATTTCATCGTAATCGACCCTAGGTAATGGATTCATTATGATGTCTATGCATACCATGGGTCATAAGCATCCCATTTCCTATTGGCTAGGTGTTCAGCACTTCATTCAAGCCCAAGGGCTTGGTCAAATCAATTCCCAAATCCCATCCATAGGGGTTTATCTACTAGGACTACTGCCAGAACTAATCCATTATTAGTTAGGAATCAATCAGGAGAAAGAACCTCCACATTAAATTGAATTGGGAAAATTTAATAAAAGGAGTATTAACTAAGACATTGGAGTATTGAAGAATTTCTAGTAAAAGTAAAGATGACCCTAAAAACATTGGAATAACTCAAAAGATGCTTATTAAAAATTGTAACACGGAGGGGGGTGCCTGGGTGGCTCAGTCGTTAAGCGTCTGCCTTGGGCTCAGGTCATGATCCCAGAGTCCTGGGATCGAGCGCCGCATCGGGCTCCCTGCTCAGCAGGAAGCCTGCTTCTCCCTCTCCCACTCCCCCTGCTTGTGTTCCCTCTCTCACTGTGTCTCTCTCTGTCAAATAAATAAATAAAATCTTTAAAAAATAAAAATAAAAAATAAATAAAAAATAAAAATTGTAACACAGGGGCGCCTGAGTGGCTCAGTCGTTAAGCGTCTGCCTTTGGCTCAGGTCATGATCCGTGGGAAGCCTGCTTCTCCCTCTCCCACTCCCCCTGCTTGTGTTCCCTCTCTTGCTGTGTCTCTCTCTCTCAAAAAAATAAATAAAATCTTAAAAAAAAATTGTAACACAGAATGGTAGAAACAAATTTGTGAACATCTAACTGAAGGACCATATATAAAAGAAATCATAGGGCATCTGCCTGGCTCAGATGGTTAAGCATCTGCCTTCGGCTCAGGTCATGATCTCAGGTCCTGGGATTGAGCCCCACGTCGGACTCCCAGCTCAGCGGGAGTCTGCTTCTCCCTCTCCGTCTGCCTCTCCCCCTGCTTGTGCTCTCTCTCAAATGAATAAATAAAAAATCTTTTTAAAAAATCATAAAAATCAATGAGAAAAAGACAAAAAATAAAATAGACAACATATTGAGCAAAATCTTCATTAAAGAACATTTTTAATGGTCATTAGGCCTAGAAAAGTTATAGAACACTAGTCATTATGAAATTATAAGTTAAAACTACAATGAGAAAGACTACAAATCCACTAGGATGAAATTGATTAAAAAGAATCACAATGCCAAGATTGGACTCAGCTTGGGGACACCCGGGTGGCTCAGTCAGTTAAGCGTCTGTCTTGGGCTCAGGTCATGATCTCAGGGTCTTGGGATTGAGTCCCACATGGGGCTCTCTGCTCAGTGGGGAGCCTTCTTCTCCCTCTGCCTGCTTCTCCCCCTGCTCTCTCTCTGACAAATAAATAAATAAATAAATCTTAAAAAAAAAAAAAAAAGATTGGACTCAGCTTAACTCTCTCTCTCTCTCTCTCTCTTTTTTTAGTAAACTCTAGGTCCAACATGGGGCTCAAACTCACAAACCAAAATCAAGAGCCACATGCTTTACTGAGTCATCCAGGCGCTCCAGCTTAACTGTTTCTTCTCAGACTTAAGTGTGTCCTGATAAAAATTATCTGATGTCTTACCTTTTTCACCCTCCACTGATATTTCCCCAGAGCTATTTCTACCACTATCTTTGAATAATTACATAATCATTATTAATAGCTCTCTGAAATTTGCATTTCACAATTTTTTTTCAGCTATATCATCAATTCCTCATGCACAACAGTCCCAGCAATCACTTGAAGAAACAATAATCCCTCAGCAAGGAGATGAGACAATGGTGTTTAGATGACTCTTTTGTACATGCACTCTGCCTCAGAACGCTGTAGCCACTATCACAAAACAAAACAGAATTTAATAGGTTGTTCTCCGTTTGAGATAGATGTCAGATTTCTAAAGGATTTGAATATATCTTAAGATATGAAGAAATATTAAATGAATAAATAGTGTTGCTTTGTGATTTGGACATGATCACCGAATATACAGGCAGGAAAGAGGTTCTCTTTGGGAACCAGATGCAGAGATAACTCCTTGTCCTCTTACTTCAGGGCGGCCTGAACATCACTGTTTCTTCCAAGTCATGGCCTTGACCAAAGATACAGAGTTACAAAATCGACTAACGCTTCTAACTACATGCATTTGAAGAGCAAGAAAGTGTTTATCACATTCTAGCTAAGAGTGGATGCATTTTGAGTCTGAAAGAGACTGTGTCCGGGGCGCCTGGGTGGCTCAGTCGTTAAGCGTCTGCCTTCGGCTCAGGTCATGATCCCAGGGTCCTGGGATCGAGCCCCCGGTCGGGCTTCCTGCTCAGCGGGAAGCCTGCTTCTCCCTCTCCCACTCCCCCTGCTTGTGTTCCCTCTCTCGCTGTGTCCCTCTCTGTCAAGTAAATAAATACCATCTTAAAAAAAAAAAAATTAAAGAGACTGTGTCCATTTAAATTTGTAGCATTTGAGAATAATTGAAATATTTTTGGCTTAAGGGACAATTTTGAGCTTCATGGAGTCTGAAATGTCTCTAACAAGGATCAGTTGCAGACAACACTCTCCAGAAGGGGTAAACAGCTTCCTTTCCCTGAAGGCTAGATGACTCTTATTTCTCAGACTCGTGGCACCACGAAACCTTTATTCGCTGAGGTCAAGGACTAGGACACTCTAACCACCTGTGCGGCTGAGGAAACTACATTACCCAGATGGCAATGTGCCTAACGGTGGCGGAGTTGACCAATGAAAGCCCAGGACAGGAGCATTTCCATGCGGACGCACCAGGTCGGGCGGGACTTCCGGCGTCCTCCTCGTGGCGGTCATTTTGGCTTTTCTGGAGTCTGTTCGCTCTGAGGTTTCGGAGCCCCCGGTCGGCGGCAGAAGCGTTCTCCCCGCTACAAAGAGACGGCTCTAAGGCTTGGAGGCGGCGCACCCGGGGTGACCCGCAGCAGGCTGAGATCAAGATCTCCCTGCCCCACAGCCCCGCTCCGCCCAGCGAGTCCGATGGCGGCGGCCGCGCCCAGGGACCCGGCTCAGGTAAACGCTCGTCCGCCGGGCCCTCCCCCACCCACATCCTAAGGTCCCGAGCGCGGGGCCCTGCTCGCGTCCCTGCGGCCCAGGCCCGGGTGTCCGGGACAGGGAGGCGGCGGCGGGCGGGGGCCCCGTGCGGGAGCGGGCTCCGGGTTGGGACAGGTTCGTGCGAAGACTTAGAGGTGCGACTGAGCCGGGAGCATTGGGGAAGCCCGGGTCTTGTGTCTCCAGGCAACAGAGAGTGAGGCGAAGTTGTGCCTCCGGAGTTTTACCTTCATTCTCAGAACGGTGGAAGCCAGGGAGACCTGGGAACGAGAGGGACAGTGTCTGAAACCGGGTCCTCACAAGTTTCCTGAAGCTGCTCACGGGAAGAGGGGTGATAATAGGCACGGCAGGTTGAGTTCTGTAAAGATCACCTAAGTAGCGAGAGCGCACCGAGGACTGAAGCCCAGACGTAACGCAGTCCTCTGTAGGTCACCAGATCCTGCGCTGGGCTAGGGCCTTAGCCCATGAGATGGGAAGGTGGTCCCAAGCACAGGTAACAGAACGTGCAAAGGCTTGAGGGCTCAGGGGCCTGCAGGTGTCCTTTCTTTTTCGCGGGAACTGGGAGGAATGGGGCAGGAGTCAGGTCTGGACACCCTGGTGCTGGCTGTTATGGGAGGTTTGGAGGAGTGACGGCAGGTGATCTGACCGAGGCCTTACCAGGCTCTCTGGGGCTGCAGCATGCAGAAGAGTAAACGTGTGAAGTTGGTGGTAGGAAGAGAAGAGAGGAGGCTACTGTAACAGTCTGGGTGAGTGTGATGGTAGCCGGAGCAGGGTGGTGGCCATGGAGGTGGCTGGATTCTGCATTAGTGTTTTAGGTGTGGCTTCCAGGGTTTTCTCACTTTGAGGTAGAGAGAGGTGGGAGTCAGGGATGACTTGAAGGTTTGGCTTTAGCAATTGGAAGGGTGGAAGCTCCATCAGTTGAGATGGGGAAGTTCATAGTAAGAGTAATTTTCACTGGAGGTATCAGAAGATTTCTTTTTGGTCCATTAAGGGTAGGAGACGTTTCCGAGAACAGTTTGTGGGCCTCTGGAACTCTGAGGAGGAGTTCGGGATGTAGACTTCTCCAAAAGGTAGTGGAGAGTGTGTGGACGAGGGAGGAGCTGTGGATCACTTAATATGGGGAATCCTGGTCAGGATAATGGTGACAGTAGCCCAGGAAGAAGAGGGTGGGTCTGAGGACTAGGTTTCCTGCTTGGCTCCCTGGTTGTGGGATGTGGGTGTCCCAACACAGATCAGGGAGAGAAGTGATCATAGAGAAGGTAGGGGAGAATGTATGGTTTGGTATGTGGCCAGGGGCTCCAGGGGACAAGTGGACATGAGATGGATGTGGGGGCATAGGAGTAATTCAAACAAGATGACGCTGAGGTGGAAGCTGGTGCTTATTCTCTGTTCTACAGACTCACCAGGATTTCATTGTATTCCATGGTGGGGCCTAAGTGTTCAGGTTAGGCTGGTGGATTAGCTTAGGGGCACAAGTGGTCATTTATGAGACTAATCGGGGGTAGGGTATAAGGCCGTACAGGGCCACTGGAGCTGAGTGTTGAATGAGGGTTAGATGGAGAGAGGACAGCTGTGACTGGAGAGGGGACGTCAAATGCATGCGGCACACAGGTGGAGGAGAGCCATGTGTATCTGCAATCTGGTATTTCAGAATATAAATATTCTTGGTAGTGAGGTTCAAGCAAGGAACAGGGAGGGAGGTCTTCATAGTAGCACCAAAGGCTGCCTCTGTCAGTGGAAACCATCAGTCTGGAGTAGTATTTGATCCTGTTTGAAACTGCCAGGCATTTTCTGGGCCACGTATGCCGAGTAACATGTAGAAAAGCCAAGGAGATGACTGTGGTAGGAGGGGGCTGTAGCTGTGGGAGTGCAGTTGTGAGAAGTGTGGCAGAAAGAGTGTGAAAGCATGACCACAGGACACTAGAATTGGGGTCATAAGGATGAAGGATAATGCCACATTTTTTGCATCTTGGAGGGATGATCTGGGGACTTTGGTGGTATTGCCTGATAAGACCAGAGTCAGATCATGCACGCCCTCCCTATAGCTAGCTTCTCCCCCTAACCTGTGTTTGTGACACTGACTACACTGATAAGAGGCATCATGACTACCAGGCCAGGTCCACCGTTCAGATATCCTCTATCTGCCCATCTGCTTGTTGTTGTGGGAAGACACAGTATCAGTAGGAATGTGAGGAGAGAGTGGCTCCAAGGACACCCAGGCCTGGTATCTCCTCTGAGGTGTGGAGTAGACTGAGCTGAGGATGGATGTGGAGGGTGGGGGTTATAATGAACTTGGACTCCTAGGAGAGATGTTGATCATAGAATGAACTGTCCACATTGTGACAGGGTATGAATTTTGAGGACGTGGCCATTGACTTCTCCCAGGAGGAATGGGGGCTCCTTGATGAAACTCAGAGACTCCTGTACTGCGATGTGATGCTGGAGAACTTTGCACTTGTAGCATCGCTGGGTAAGATTGTCACATTGCTCCTTGTGTCCTGAGGTGACGTCTTGCCTTTCCTTTTTTCCCCAGAGTTTGCTCTTTCTTTCCCACAGCTGGACCACGGGCTCTCCTAATTTCCACCACTTTCTTGTTATGTGTGCTGTGGTTGCTAGTGCTGAGCTGTGTATAGTGCCCCGAGCAATGGACTGCCCAAGCATCGCTGACACCTGTAACTCAAAAAGTACACGGGAGGGTCTGGGAGTCAGGAGTCTTGAAGTTAACTTAATGGATCCCACCTTGCCTTCTCCCTGGCAGGGTGACTGTGTCCAGATCCCTGGCTTTTAGTTTTGCCCCCTTCCTCTAGCTGACAGTTCTTTGTGACTGCCTGTGCCAGGTCATGGTCATTATTCACATGGACCATGGGCTGTTCTGTAAGACCCTCCTTCGATTGTATTTTACATTTTCTTTCCTGAATATTACTGCATGACAAGTTGCACGGGGCCAGCGGTGGCCACTCACTGTGCGTCTTTCATTAAAACTTGCGTCATACAGGTTCTGAGGGGTTACACAGTGGAGAGTGCAGGGAAAACACTGGTTTTACAGGGTGGACATGGCAAGATGGTCTCAGAGGAGGTCTGGCCCTTGTGAGTGGCAGCTGGGGGAGGGCATGACGTCAGGGCCTTGTTCAGATCATACCAGGAACTTGCCATGGGTTCGGTAGTGTTTTGGTTCAGGTACCACCAGCCATGTATTGTTTCTACCTTTTCTTCTGCATACTTAACAGTTTGCTGACTTGTCATTTCATCCGAGACTTCTGGCTCCTTCCACTTTTGTGGCCTTCCCGGGCCACCAGTTCCTCTGCACTGCTCCCTTTACGATAACCTCCAACATTGACCTGCACATGGTGTCATGAGGTGTGCACATATCCTTACACAGTCCTTAAACCAGCTACTCAGGTCCAGTTGAACTTTACTGGGACAGGCCACAACCAGCCTCCCACACAGCATGCCCATGTTGCCAGCAGATAAGGTCCTAATGAAGGAGGAGTGAGGAGGCAGGGACCTCTCCTCCATGTGGTGCACCCTGTGCTTGTGTATTGTCTGTTGAGGTCTCTCCTATTCTGGTCTCTTCAGAGGCCCAATACCACCAAGCAGCCCCTACCTCAACCTGCCCCCAGCTGCCTTGTTCTCATAACAATCACATGGATGCAACTTGTTGCGTCAGACACACATTTGAAATGGGGCTTCCCCCTCCCACCTAAGTCAATATGCATTTCTTCAGCATTTCTGCTTTCAGGTTTTAGGCATGGGATGGAAGATGAGGAGGCCCCTTCTGAGCAGACTATGTCTGTAGGAGAGTCCCAGGTCAGGGCTTTTCAGGCAGGTCTGTCCACACAGAAGATCCACCCCTGTGAGATGTGTATCCCAGCCTTGAAAGGTATTTTGCACCATGCTGAGCACCAAACAGTATACCCTTGGCAGAAACCATACTTGGGTGCCACATGTGTGAGATGCTTCTCTTTCCATGCAGACCTTCACCAGCAACAGAGGCATGGCAGTTGGGAGAAGCCCTGGAAAAGAGATGTGGACAGGGCCTCGTATGTGACAAGCTGCAACTTCTGTGTGTCAGGGCAGCCTTTCATATGTAGGAAGGTTGGAGAGGACTTCCCAGCGACCTCAGGACATCTTCAGCTCCAGACCAATCCCCACAGTGAGGAGCTACACTGTGGCAGCCAGAGTGGAGAGGCCTTTCACAGTGGAAAAAGTCAGTACAACGGGGGTGAATGTGAAAAAGCTGCCAGCCACAACCATGGACTTGATCAACATCAGAGTGTTTGCTCTGGAGAAGGGCTTTATGAGTGTGGCAAAGGTGGGAAAGCCTTCAGCTCGAACTACAGCTTTGTGCAGCACCAACAGATTCACAGTGGACAAAGGCCATATGAGTGTGGTGAATGTGGGAAATTCTTGAGCCAAATCTCTGGCCTTATTAAAGACTGGAGAATTCACAGTGATAAAGAGCCTTATGGATGCAGAAATTGTGGACAATTTCTTACCCATAACTTCAGTTTCATAGAACACTGGAGAATTCACACTAGAGAAAGAACTTACGAATGCAGTGAATGTGGAAAAGTCTTTATCCACAGATCTAAACTCATTCACCATCAGAGACTACACAATAGAGGAATGCATTATGGGTGTGGTGAATGTGGGAAGTCTTTCAGCTACAAATCCAACCTCATCGAACACCATAGAGTTCACACTAGAGAAAGGCCTTATGAGTGTAGTGAATGTGGGAAATCCTTTAGACAAAGCTCTAGCCTTTTCCGACACCGGAGAGTTCACACTGGAGAAAGGCCATATAATTGCAGCGAATGTGGGAAATCCTTTAGACAAATCTTTAACCTCATTCGACATGGGAGAGTTCACACTGGAGAAGTGCCTTACAAGTGTAGTGATTGTGGGAAGTCTTTTAGCTGCAAATCTGAACTCATTCAGCACCAGAGAATTCACAGTGGAGAAAGGCCTTATGAGTGCAGTGAATGTGGGAAGTCCTTTAGACAGTTCTCTAACCTCATTCGACACAGGAGTGTTCATACTGGAGAAAGGCCTTATGAGTGCAGTGTTTGTGGGAAATCCTTTAGCCGTAAATTTATCCTTATTCAACATGAGAGAGTTCACACTGGAGAAAGACCTTATGAATGCAGTGAATGTGGAAAATCCTTTACCCGAAAATCTGACCTGATTCAACACCAGAGGATTCATACTGGCACAAGACCTTATGAGTGCAGCGAATGTGAGAAATCTTTTAGGCAGCGCTCTGGTCTTATTCAACACCGGAGAGTTCATTCTGGAGAAAAGCCATATGAGTGTGGGGAGTGTGGGAAATCCTTTAGCCAAAGTGCTAGCCTTATTCAACACCAGAGAGTTCACACTGGAGAAAGGCCTTATGAATGCAGTGAATGTGGGAAAACCTTTAGCCAAAGTTCTAGCCTCATTCAACACCAGAGAGGTCACACTGGTGAAAGGCCTTATGAGTGCAGTGAATGTGGGAAGCCCTTTACCCACAAATCTGACCTCATTCAACACCAGAGAGTTCACACTGGGGAAAGACCTTATGAATGCAGTGAATGTGGGAAATCTTTTAGCCGCAAATCTAACCTCCTTAGACACAGGAGAGTACACACTGGAGAAAACCCTTAAATGTGAGAAATGTTAGAATTCTGTGTATTATTGATGAGTAGCATTCTATTTTGTCGATAATGACTTTATCCACGCATCTGTTCTGGACATACAGGTTATTTCCAGGTTTGGGGTATTTATAAATAAAGCTGCTATGAATATTTACATTCACTTTTTTATGTGGATATATGTTTTATTTCTCTTGTTGTAATAACTGAAACTGTTAGAGTGGAGGTGAATGTTTCACATTTTAAGAAATGGGAAACTGTGATCTATAATGGTTATTCTCTCTTACCTTCCCGCCATTAGCACATGAAAAGTCAAGTTCCTTGACATCCTTGAAATAAGTGTGTAGTGGTAAGTCACTTTGGTTTCAATTCCATTTCCCAAAGTGTTCATGATGTTGAGCATTTGTCATTTATTTGCTCTGTGTTTATCTTCCCTGATAAAATATATGCCCATAATCTTTGCCTATTTTCTTTTTATGTACTTAAGTATTATATGGAACAATTGTTTTTGAGTACTAGAAGATTTTTCTCCCTCAAATTTTTGTCCTCACAGTTGAAAGCCCACATGCACCAGACTTATGCATTTAATCTGCATTAACATATTCTTTGCTATCTTAACTCAGTAACACATTAAATCAAGCCTAGATTTTAGTTTTTGGCAATCCCTGTTGTTCTCATGGTAAATGTCAAATTGCCAAGGTGATGTCACTGAACATGGAGTTGGTAAGATATTCCGGTAGCACCTCATTAAATTCTATTCCCAAAGTACTGATACAGTAGCCAGAGATAACTTTAATAGGTAATAAAACCATAAAATGACCAGTAAGTGGCAAGTTTTAAGTATTTGTGGGTGTTTTTGTTTTGTTTTTTATTTTATTTTATTTTATTTTATTTTATTTTTTTTTAAAGATTTTATTTATTTATTTGAGAGAGAGAACACATGAGAGGGGTTAGGGTCAGAGGACGAAGCAGACTCCCTGCCGAGCAGGGAGCCCGATGCGGGACTCGATCCCGGGACTCCAGGATCATGACCCGAGCCGAAGGCAGTCGCTTAACCAACTGAGCCACCCAGGCGCCCTTTTGTTTTGTTTTTTAAAGATTTATTTGAGAGAATGTGTACAAGTGGGGGGGGGAAGGGCAGAGGGAGAGCGAGGGGGGAAGCAGACTCCCTGCTAAGTACAGAGCCCAACAGGCTCGATCCCACGATCCTGAGATCACGACCTGAACGGAAACCAAGAATTGGATGCTTAACTGACTGAGCCATCCAGGCGCCCCTAAATATTTGTTTTGTAAAAAGAGTATGATTTAAATATGCGTGACTTAGGGGCTCCTGGGTGGCTCAGTCATTAAGCATCTGCCTTCGGCTCAGGTCATGATCCCAGGTCCTGGGATCAAGCCCTGCATTGGGCTCCCTGCTCAGCAGGAAGCCTGCTTCTCCCTTTCCCACTCCCCCTGCTTGTGTTCCCTCTCTTGCTGGTCTCTCTCTGTCAAATAAATAATAAATAAATATGCTTGACTTAAACTGCACGTATTTTAAATATACATTTTGATGTTTTCATACATGCTTGCATCCCTGAAGCTAAGTTCCTCCTGCCCTTTCATCTTTTTCAACATATAAAATTATATAAGGAGATATTCTAGCTTTTGTAATGGCTATTTACATATATATCTGTGAATAAGACTGTTAAGAAGTCCCATTAACCCTATCACGATCTTCCATCATTATCATTTTCATGGTTGGTCTTGAATCCCCATGCATACTACTGGGTGTCAATGCATAACCTCTTAAGAATTTCCAAAATGTCAGGACTCTAATAACTCTGATAACTTGAATGGACAAAAAATATTTTTAAATATAAATGTTAGTGCTAAATTTTATTGATGGAATTAGCTGCTGAAGGCAGATTGAATGCAATCATGATACCAATTGTATGGCTTTTATTACATGAGTCTTTTGAGTATTCACCTTACCTTTTTTGTTCACTGAAGAATTAGTTAAGGTGTTAATATTTTTATATAGTTTAATATTTCTTCTCTAATTTGAAATCCTGAGTTGCCCTTGAATAATGCAGATGTCTATTTACAGTACTAACATATGTATCAGCTATACCTCCTGATACTTAACACAGACTTCTCTACCTTCCATTTGTCAAATAAAACATTAATGTTTCAAAGTTACTTCTTCAGAAGTTTACAAATCCCAATTTCTCTGCATTTTAAAATTTTTAAACTTTTTTTTAAGATTTTATTTATTTACTTGACAGAGAGAGGGAATACAGCAGGGAGAGTGGGAGAGGGAGAAGCAGGCTTCCCGCTGAGCAGAGAGCCCGATGCGGGGCTCGATCCCAGGACCCTGGGATCATGACCTGAGCCGAAAGCAGACACTTAATGACTGAGCCACCCAGCACCCCCAAAATTTTTAAACTCTTAATACGAAGCTGAAATCCCCAAATCAAAAGTCTTAATCTTCCCTTATCAGTGTATACATCTGTGAAATCATTACTTTATATTACAGTTTCATTTGCCAATTATACTTCAATACAGGTAAAGGAAAAATAAAAGATTGAAATCATGCAAAAGCCTTAATCTGAACTAACATTGAGAAACAGCAATGGAAGAGGAGCTTTTCATTCATCATACACAGCAAAAATACAGAATATGTTTATTAATTTATTTTCCTCTGAAGACAAAGCACTTTGTATTTGGAGAAATAAAAGATTACTTGTTATGAGTTGCTTTGAAAGATGATCAGTAAGTGCCTTATCAAGGGTCAGATATTGCTACCAGGGACCATCTGGCACACATTAATCTTAGCAGTTCTTTTTTTTTTTTTTTTTAAGATTTTATTTATTTATTTGACAGAGAGAGATATCGAGAGCAGGAACACAAGCAGCAGGAGGGAGCCCAATGTGGGACTCCATCCCAGGACCCTGGGATCATGACCTGAGCCGAAGGCAGACGCTTAACGACTGAGCCACCCAGGCGCCCCTTACCAGTTCTTTTAACTATAATCCAGCCCTTTTGGCTTTAATTTGCAGGATAGCCACTGTTGTTTCATAATTATTTTCAGGACTATCAGAGAAAGTGGGCAGTGTATCTTGATGGGTTGAAATATTGCCAGTGTTCTAATACATTAGCCTTCTGGATTTCCTGCTAACTCAGCTTCACCAGTCAATACATTTACTAAAATTATACTGGTTGCTACTGGAATTCCACTCACAAAAATGTAGAATTTCATTACATTCAAAAAACAAGTATCCTAGAATCCAGAAGGTGTGATGATAAATAGCCTTTTCCCATGGTCTCCACTGTGTCACACAGGAGCTACAATCTTGACAAAGCCACAGGTGAAGACCACCTGAAGCCCACTGCAATAAACTCATGGTTACTATGGGCAATAAGGAAGCCACTTACTCTTATTATTTACTGGATAAAGTTTATAAACATTTTGTCCATTAGTATTCTCCACATCCTCTATTTGGCTGACTGAATCTCTTGATTCTGTTTAATATGTTCACTTTTCTCTTTAAAGATTTTATTTATTTGAGAGAGAGAGTGCACGAGAGGGGGTAGGGTCAGAGGGAGAAGCAGGCTTCCCACTGGGCAGGGAGCCCGATGGCGGGACTCGATCCTGGAACTCCAGGATCATGACTGGAGCTGAAGGCAGTTGCTTAACCAACTGAGCCACCCAGGCGCCCAATACGTTCACCTTTTAAAAATCTTTCCTGCATGCCTCGTAGCTTTGGCACAATTTTTTTAAAAAGCTAAATCTGTGTACTATTGGGTACACAGTCTGTAAGCCTACATCTATACAAATTATTACAAAATTTAAATTACTATAAATGCTGGAAGGGCAACTAGGTGAATATGATCAAGTACAAGAACTAGTCTGAGGGTGAAGAAAACATTCCTTGAGAATATATTTTTTTTATGTCTGGAATGAATATTGTGCGGTAATTTACTAAGTGTAGTATTGGGAAGAGTATTCCAAAGAGAAAGTTCCTGAGAAGGGTGGTGCATATTTAATGATCTAGAAGTCAGGCGATGATTCAGAATCACAGCTTAACAATTTTTTCTTGTAAAACAACTGTGAGCCTGATTCTCTGGCAGTATAAAGAGCTCATCCCTTGTAAAGCATTAGAAAATTAGTAGTTAGCTTTCTTTTATGCTATGTTAAGGTGCTCCTTTTTTATGTTATACTATCAATAAGCAGACTTGTAGTAAGTTTTATTTTTCATTTCATCTTAAGCCTTAAATTTTCATTAACTTTCAAATCCTTTTCAGATTAGGTCTTTATACTTATTCCAATAATGTTTTTGCATCTCTTGGTTCAATCAAAGATGGAGAGATTGATTCCTCTTTTTGTGTGCAGAGGAGAAGAATGAATGATTTAACAAATTTTTCTTTTTTTTTTTTTAAGTCTATTTATTTGAGAGAGAGAGTGAGCACAAGCAGGGGGAGCAGCAGGCAGAGAGGGAGAAGCAGGCTCTCTGCTGAGCGGGAGCCCAGTGCGGGGCTCGATCCCAGGATCCCGAGATCATGACCTGAGCCAAAGGCAGACGCTTAACTGACTGAGCCACCCAGGTGCCCCAGATTTTTCTTTTCCAATGTGGGATTTGAGAAGTCTTTTGACAATTCCACAGATTTTAACAAAACCAAGTTGAGTGTCCATTTTCCAGATATGTGTCTCCTGCACAAAGGTATGTACTCAAGTGACACTTAAGAATTTTAGCCAGCTCAGAATTCTGCAGATGGAAGGAAATCTAAGGAAAGGACGTCTACAAATAGGATAAAGAGAGACAGCTGGGGCGCCTCGGTGGCTCAGTTGTTAAGCGTCTGCTTTCAGCTCAGGTCATGATCCCAGGGTCCTGGGATCGAGCCCCGCATCGGGCTCTCTGCTCCGCGGGAAGCCTGCTTCTCCCTCTCCCACTCCCCCTGCTTGTGTTCCCTCTCTCGCTGTGTCTCTCTCTGTCAAATAAATAAAATCTTAAAAAAAAAAAAAAAAAAAAAGAGTTGAAAAGGAAGTTTTAAGCTTATCATAAAGTACCTAATGCCAGAGTTCCTACGTGGACCCTGCAAATACTGTTTATACACAGGAAAAAAAGAAAATAAAATTCTGGTTAACCAGTGGCCCTCTTTCTATACTTGTTACAAACAGGCTTCCTAATGCAAATTGGACTCTTAAGTTGCCTACCTGAAAGATTAGGTAGCGTATTTTCTTAGGTAGATGTCAGCTATACTCTGTGTTTTCAGTTATGTGAAATAAAGGTTAGAAATAAGAGGCTTAGGGCGCCTGGGTGGCTCAGTCGTTACGCGTCTGCCTTCGGCTCAGGTCATGATCCCAGGGTCCTGGGATCAAGTCCCGCATCGGGCTCCCTGCTAGGCAGGGAGCCTGCTTCTCCCTCTGCCTCTGCCTCTGCCTCTCTCTCTCTCTCTGACTCTCATGAATAAATAAATAAAACATTAAAAAAAAAAAAGAAGAGGCTTAATTCTCCCTGTTGATAAAGGGGAGAGACTCCCCCTCCCTTTTGTCACAACATTTACTATAGAGAATCTATAAGCACCTCCTGATCCCTTTGAAGACTACATAGGCCTTTGGCCCCTAGGGCTCCCTTACTGCTGCATTCATGACCTATATTGTTTAATTCCAAAAAGTACTGTCATGCAAGTAAGTTTCTTTTTCCTCTGGATAAGGTCAATAAACTAACACACATAGTCACGCCTATTACAAACATAAAGTTAGGATAAACTCTGTGTGACAAATGATGCTTTCAGGTGACCTTACTAGAGAACAGGTTCTATTTATCTTCTAAATATGTATATAATGGGTTCTATCTGCTTGCTGTATAATAGGGTGAGATTTTTTTCCTGTAAGTCTTTGTAATTTCTTAGCTGATTTCTGATGCACATCACAGTCTGGCTTAATACTTACTCAATAATGTGGTATAAGAAGAAATATATTTGGTCTTATTCCCCTGTGCCCTGTGCTGGCACAGAGAGCCTACAACCCTTGTTATCTCCTGAGTGATAGGAGTATCTTGTGTCATCCATAAGGAGCCCCCTTTTGAGCACACCTGAATTTATGCTAAAGAAGTGTGTTAGGGTGGGGGCCCTAAATAGAATCAGGATGGGGAGTGGTCATCAGAAACATTGGGGTTAGAGGCTTGGAACTTTTAGCCCTACCACTGACCTCCAGGGGCTGGAGCTAGAGATTGAAGCTCTATAAAAACTCCTGAACAAGAACAGTTGAGGAGCCTCCAGATCTGTAAACATGCCTGGGGGTGGCACACTGAAGTTCCATGAGCACAGAAGCCCCTGCACCAGAGACCCTTCTGCACCTCACCCCATGTACTTCATCTGCCTGTAAAGATACTTCCCAGGGTTCTGTGAGCCACCCCGGCAAGATAATCCAGTGAGAGGAGGGGTCGGGAGAACCTCTGATTTACAGCCAGTCAGTCTGAAGCACAGGTGACCACCTGGATTTGTGACTGGCATCTGAAGGGGACAGTCATCCTGTGGGACTGAGCCCTTAACCTGTGCAATATGATGCTATCTCCAGGTGGATAGAGGCAGAATTAACTGCATGGTGGTGTTGGTGAACACACATACCAAATAATGGAGTGTGGAGAGGATCCATGGGTGGAGGAAGATTCTGTTTTACATCCCCAACAGTCCCCACCACACACACCTGCAGGGACAAACATCATCACCCGTCTGCTCACTAGCTAGTGTGCAGGATTATGGGTGAGGGTTATCAGTTGGACAGTATCAGAAACTCAATACGTAGCACCCAGGATGTGGCAGTCTAATGAGCAAAGGCCTCAGCAATGTCAACAAATAATAAGGCAAGTAGGACCTGTGGGTTAACAGACATTTGAGACAGCTACTGTAGGGCATCAGGATACGTTCTGGATCCTAATTGTAATACATATGGCTGAAGAAACAACACTTTTGAGTCACATTGAGAAAATGGAGCATTAATGACATTTTGTCATATTTAAAATTTTTATTCATTTACTTACCTATCTATCCAGAAGGCACCACAGTGCATGGGAGGGAGTGGTGGACGGAGGGAGGCTGGGGCAGAGGGAGAGAGGGAATCTTAAGCAGTCTCCACACCCAGGGCAGAGCCCAATGCTGGGCTCACTGGGCTTGATCTCACAACCCTGAGATCATGACCTGAGCTGAAGTCAAGATTTCAAACGCTTAACCCAAGGGGCAACCCAGGCGCCCCTTCTGCAGCAGTGTTACTTGCAGCCCGCCAAACTGGAAACAATTAAAATAACGATAAACAGATGAATACATAAATAAATAGTGCTATATCGATAGAACCTACTTCTCAAAGATATAAAGAATGAACTGCTCATTTAAGCACCACAGATTAAAAAAAAAAAAAAAGTCACATAAGGGGACATAAGGAAAGGAGGATGAAACACTTTTAAGTGGCGCCTGGGTGGCTCAGTTATTAAATGTCTGCCTTCGGCTAGGTCATGATCCCAGGGTCCTGGGATCGAGCCCCACATCGGGCTCCCTGCTCAGTAGGAAGCCTACTTCTCCCTCTCCCACTCCACCTGCTTGTGTTCCCTCTCTCCCTGTGTCTCTGTCAAAATCTTTTTAAAAAGAAACACTTTTAAGACTCCAATCATATAAATTCTAGAAAATGCAAACTCATCTATAATGAAAAGCAAGTCAATGGATGCCTCGAGGAGAGATTATTAAAACACAAAAAGTAAATGTGGGGGTGATGGAAAGGTTTATTATCATGATTGATGGCTCCATGGGTTTATGTGAAAGTCAAAATGTCAAATTGCACAATTTAATGATGGACATTGCATGTCATTTGTACCTTACTGAAACTTAAAAAAATATGGTTAAAATTAAGTCTGGATTCCCTGTGCTTCAGAAAATTAAGTTTGGCCACCATACTGACTCCACCATCTTCCTTCCTTCCACCATCTTGCAAACATAGGTGAGCAGTGAAGGTATTCCGAGGTCATTCAACAGGGATCCTGCCGAGTCACAAGAGGCCTCTCGACTGCACTACGGTCTCTCCCGTCTCTGTCCTTGCTGTGCCGCCATGCAAAACCGTGGCCTCTGGTGAACAGCCCAGAGGGAACAAGGAATCCACAAAACCTTTAGATTATTTTTTTCTGACAGGCCCTCAGCTGCACAAGATACATCCTTGTGTAGGTCCTGAGAATATCTCTACCTGCTCATCCCTCACAGTCCTAGTGCCTAAACACTGTGCATGCCCTTTTCAAAGAGGTACGTTCCAACTCGTTCACTGGTCTCCTGCACGCTCTATTAATTCAGGGTTTCTGTACCAACAATCATTCCCCTGGCCCTTATAATCTTAAAACCAGTGATGTTACTCTACAGAATTCAGGACATCAAGGCCCCTGGCTCTGCTGCTGGGTCTGGGGAAGAGATTTCCTTCACCAGCCCTGAGCACCATGCCATCAATATCCCCTGTGAACAAGAGAACAAGACCATGCCACTCAGTAGCACTGAAGGTTCTCAAAACAACAACCAACAACTGGCCCCTCTTCGGGTTGAAACTCTGACCCCACACTTGGCATCCAAGTATAAATTAGGACCACAGAGCCCTACAGTCTTTCCTTAAAGGCTTTCAGCAGCCATGCAAACTAGGCCCAAACTGGAGAGTTATCTTCTGCCATCATACGGTCCCTTCTGAGGCACACAACTCTGTTCACCCCTTCATGCTCGTAAACACAGTTAATTTCTACACACACAGACACTGAACAGAATCCCCAAGATTAATGGTGGCTTAAACAATAAGATCTTTATTGTCATACAGCAAGAGCAACGGGAGGCAGACTGTTCCCGGGTTGGTGATTTGGAGGCTGGGAAATGCCATCACAGAGTCTCACGAGGACAATAACATCCCTGAAAAATGTCGTCCACCTTTTCAAATCACCAGCAGTCCTGCAGGACAAAACTGGGTGAGATGCATGCCCTCTCCTCAGAGAGGAAAAACGGGGAAGGAGTAAGCGCTCAGGCTATTCATTAGTCACCCAGCAATTGCCCTGACACTGGGGTATGGCCCCTGGGCAGGTTCAAAGACTGCAAGGCAGCTGCCACATACCTGGGATTTATGCAGATGTTTGAATGTATGAGCTTCAACACAGGCAGATGGCACCTTCCTAAGGGATCTCCTCCCGTGTGGTTACATTCATCAATTAAATACCTGCACATTTAAGGTAGTTCTCCCATTTGAAATTTGTGAAGTCCTATGAGGTAAAGTCCTTCAGATGAAGGCTTTCTCATATTCACTGCATCTGTAAGGCCTTCTACTACCGTGAGTTCTCTGGAGAGCAATGAGGCTAGCCTTTGGTTAGCCATTTCCCACATTCTTCACATTCACAGGACTTCATCTAAGGAGACACTGTGGTGTTTTAGGAGCTTGGACTCATAGGTAAAGAATATCCCACGTTCAAATACTCATAAAGCCGTTTTCAGTGTGAATATGTGAATGGTCATTGAAATGGAAGACAGAGGTGAGCGTTTCCCAAAGTCACTGTCCTCCTAAAGCCTTTCTCCAGTGTGCACTTTTCGGTGCTTAATGAGGCTAGAACTGTGGCTAAAGGATTTCCCACATTCGCTGCACTCATAAGGTCTTTCTCCAGTGTGAATTCTCCTGTGTTTAATGAGACTGGAGTTTTGAGTAAAGGATTTCCCACATTCACTGCACTCATAAGGCCTTGATCCAGTATGTACTCTCTGGTGTTTGAGGAGACTGGAACTGTAAGTAAAGAATTTCCCACATTCGCTGCACTCATAAGGCCTTTCTCCAGTGTGAACTCTCCGATGTTGAAGCAGCGCGGAGCTTTGGCTAAAAGATTTCTCACATTCGCTGCACTTATAAGGCCTTTCTCCACTATGAACTCTACGGTGTTCAATGAGGCTGGAGTTTTGAGTAAAGGATTTTCCACATTCACTGCACTCATAGGGCCTTGATCCCGAGTGAACTCTCTGGTGTTTTATGAGACTGGAGTGGTAGGTAAAGAATTTCCCACATTCACTGCACTCGTAAGGCCTTTCTCCAGTGTGAACACTGCGGTGTTGGAGGAGCGCAGAGCTTTCGCTGAAGGATTTCCCACATTCACTACACTCATACGGCCGTTCTCCAGTGTGAATTCTCTGATGTTTAATGAGGTTAGACTTGTTACTAAATAATTTGCCACATTCGTCACACTCGTGAGGCCTTGCTCCAGTGTGAACTCTCCGGTGCTGAATGAGGCTAGAGCTCTGCCTGAAGGACTTCCCACATTCCCCACACTCATAAGGCTTTTCCCCAGTGTGCACTCTCCAGTGGTCATTGAGGCTGTAGCTTTTGCTAAAAGATTTCCCACATTCACTGCACATGAAGCATCTCTCTCTAGCGAGGTCTCTCTGGTGGTGAACAAGTGTGTGTCTGCAAGTGAAGTCCTTTGTGCCTTCTCCCCAGTTGCGTTGCGCTTTCCTTCCACGAGAGGATGCCCCGTACTCCGTCGTCCTGTATGACTTCTCCCTGCTGTGTGTGGCCTGCTGCTGGAAGAATCTCGAGGTGGCCAAGATGTCCCTGACAACCTCCCCACAGGAAAAGGGTTTCCCTGACACACACAATTTGTAGTCCTTCACAAAAGCAGCTCTGCCCGTGTTGCTTCTGAAGCATTTCTCTCCAATGTGCTCCTTCTGGTGCTGAAGGTTTGCATCAAAACACAACTGTTTCTCACATGCCCCAATCTTGTAGAGATTCTGTCCACAAAGCGTTGCCTGGTGCTCGGTGGAGAGCAAAATGTCTCTCAAGTCGTGGCCACACACCTCACGAGGATGGGCCTTCTGGGGAGACACGACTGCCTTGAAAGTCCTGACCTGGGACACGCCTTGTACAGAAACCTTCTGCTCAGGTGCCTCCTCATCCTCCGCACCATGCCTACAACCTGAAAGCAAGAAATGCTGGTGAAGTGCATGCTGCCTTTGGTGGGAGGGGGCAGCTACTCTACGAGCTACAAATGTGTGTCTAAGAAACCCAGGAACCAGTGCTTGGGATTGTTTGCAGGACCGGGGAGATGGCGCAGGTGGAGGATGGGGCTGCTTCGCAGTGGCAGGCTACAAGGAGCACAGAATGGGAGAGGCCTCATGAGGAGAAGGATGCAAGCACGTGGTGTGACACAGAGAAGAGAAATGGTTGCAATTCATTCCTCTGCAAACAACTTTCCAAAGGAACTTATCTCCTATGGAGACACCTTTTCCGTGCAGAAGGGAGTGACAAGACCCAAGGAGATAGGACTGTAACCTGGCAGGTGGTGTTCAGGACTGCTTAAGAACACGGGCACACCTCATGACGTACTATACAGCGGCCAATGTGCAAAGCACTGTAGGTGGAGTGGTGAGAAAAACGAGGGAGATGTGGATCCCAGAAATGTGAGGTTAACCCCAGGCCAGAAGTAAGAGTAGAAGCGACAAGTAACAGAGCTGACAAATCGGCAGAGTGCCAAGAAAGGGGAAGAGAAGACGGAAATGAAATGTGGCCCCTGGCATCACAATACCAGTCAAACAGAATAGGCTTCTGGTCTGATCTGAACACAGCACTGACATCATCTTCCTCCAGGTACCACTTTGCAGGGCCTGGCTTCCTCTGAGCCGTCGTGTTGTGCGTGGGTCAATGTCCCTACTGTGAACCGCCCTGGGCTCTCCAGTCCAACCCCACTCCCACAATCAGCAGTGCATGGCAACTTCATGATACAAGTGCTAAGGAAAAGAGAGGACAGACGAGCAGCCGTCGGTATCCCAGAGCGACTCAGCACGTGACAGCCCATGGCAGAGAGAACTAAACAGTTCCCAGAGAGGTCGGGAAGGGGGTCCCATGACAACAGCCCATGGTCCACAGATGTAGTAACTTTGTCACAGACAGCAGGTCCTGGCGCAGGGAGGCACAGGGAAGCCTCAGTAGAGAAAGGAAGCAGACGTGGAGCATGCAGATATCTTGCATCGAGACAAAGTCACCCAGTCAGGGAGAGGGCAAGTAAAGGGCTATCCATTAGGTTCACTGCAAGACTCCTGACCCTGATTCCTTCCTTGAAAGTCAGCAGGAAGGCTGGTGTTGGGGCTGCTCAAGGAAGGAGGGCAGTGCACTGACCTCAGCCTCACCAACCACAGCACCTACCCCAGGAACTGGGGAAGGAAGCAGTGCTCGTGGTCCCTATGTAAAGACAGACTGCTCCTGGGGACAAAGGGAAGGGCAGAGACTAGCTCAGGGCACGGGGGTGGGGTTGAGGGTCTTACCCAAGGAGGTTATAAGTGCCAAGTTCTCCAGCATCACATCCTGGTACAGACATCTCTGAGCCTCATCAAGGAGACCCCATTCCTCCCAGGAGAAGTACACGGCCACGTCTTCAAAGGTCACCCTGCCCTGGCAGGATGGGGACAGATGAAACCACAAAAAGCCCCTCTCCCAAGAACCCATATCCCTTTTCCCACCCACATCTACCCTATGCCCATCCTCCCCCCGATCTCCCCAACCGAGAGGAGAAACCAGGCCCCAGTGCCTGGGTGCCACGGCACCACTGTCTCCTCGTGGCCCACCGATCGCAGGGTCCCGCTGACACAAGAAGAGGCAGGTGGACAAGTATATATCTAAGTTGTGGACCTGGCATAGAGGGATGTTCCTGGCCATCCAGGTTATTCTGCTGAAAACCAGGGCCCTGGCGTCTATCAGGCATACTCCCTCTCCAAGGACACATCACTCTTGAGACTGGATCCCACAGCCACATGCCTGTGGTCACCACACCTCACTGTCCCACAGCACAGAAACCTCCCTGGCCTCCCCACATGTTACTGGTATTTGAATCACCTCCGCTTCACCCCACTGGGGAGGGCGCGAGTCCCATCTTAGGGTTATGGGGATGGCTAAACACAGAGCACCTAACACTGGACAGATGAGATGGATAGCACTTTAGTAATCACAGATATTCACAGCCTGGAGAGGAGGACACCACACCCCACACAGGCCCACATGGGGGTGGCACCCTGAAAAAGAGGGAACGACCAGGAGCTGTAGGATGCACGCTTCATAGGATCAAGAGGGTGAGGTGCCTCCCGGTTCCTGTAAGAGGATGTGTAACTCCGTGGGCTGGTAGGGCACTGAAACCCATACAAAGGGAAAAGCAGGAAATGCACCTTTGATGAGAAGGTGGTTTGATTAGGAGACCTTCCCAACAGCAGAAGAGTGGGAGGAGATCTTACACTCGGGCCAGGAGTTCCTCCACCTTCCACCAGACAAGGTTCTCCTCCACCTGTGCTGCACTTGTTGTCCCCTCAGCAGTCACCGTCTTCCTCTGTCCCCCTGACCCTCACTCAAAGCAAGGCTCCTTGGTGGCCTACCCCAGGCTTAGGGTCTCTCACGGGTGATGACATCAGCACGTCACACACGACCTTATTCCTCCAGGATGAAGCACCCCAGGTCCTACCAAAGTCCTCACAAAACCCTGGTGGAGTTCCGAGTGGAGAAGCGCCCCCAGCACAGGCCGGAGTGTCACCATCTCGCCTTAAGTACTCCTAAACTTCGGGATCCCTCTCATGTCTACTCTTGCGCTGGAAACCTTGGCCACTGCCCGAGTATCCTGTCCCCGACGCGCTCTCCCTCCGTGGCCGCCCACATCCCTCATCTGTGAAGTCACACCGTCACCTACGTATCCAGTCCTGGTCCCCCTTCCTCCCACAACTTTCTGGCACCATAACCAGCTCTACCACCGTAACCAGAGACTGTTCCTCCAACTGTGACCCACAGCTCACTCACCGGGGCCCACACAGTGGCCGTGATGTATTTAGACGGCTCCCTTCTGAAGCCCTCCCCAGGTTTCCAGACGTGCGTGTGTGGCTGCTCACCTAATCATCAGTCCGTGCTCCCCAGAACGTCTCCAGCATCACTCACAACCAACTTCCTCATCTCAGTCCATGGAGCTTCCGTTCCTACAGCTGCTAGGAACTAAAACCGCAGAGATATCCCTGAATCCTCCCTTCCGCCTGTCTCAGTCCACATTAGGAAGTCAGTGGTCACTTCTTTAAAACACCTACCAGAATCCAGTGGCACCCAAGCCAGCACTGTGGTCCGATAACCCTCACCTCGACTACGACGGCGGCCGCCACCGCGGTCTTCCTGCCCCTCCCTCAGCCCACGGTCCGTACTCACGCCCAGCAGGACGGAGCCCGCCAGGACCTCGGGGACATCACGCAGCTGCTCCCAGCCGCGCCCCCGCCACCGCCACAGGACACCCCCGACTTCCCAGGCAGCCGTCCCCGTCCTGACCGCGGTCCCCCCGCAAGGAAGGAGAACGGTGGCTTCCGAACAGCCCGCCGAGCGGTCACAGGCACCGCCCGCCCCGCCACGAGCTCCCGGAATAACCGTGCGCACACCGGCTGCCCGAAACGCAGCCCCGCACAGAGCGCTCGGCACGGCTTGGGGTTTCTCCAGGGTCTGCGGACCCGAGACCTGGGGGTGGCACTGAAGAGTCCCGGACACGGAACGCAGGAGACGGGCGGGTGGGGGCCGGTCAGGGCCGCCGAGGGCTGCGCCTCCTCCACTCGTTCGTGTGGGTTCCGTCGGCGCGGCTGCGGCGGCGGGAAATGGGGAGAGTGCAGCCCTGGACCGACAGGCCCACGGCGGGGTCCACGGACTCGGCTGCCTGTAGCCTCGCCCGGCCCCGAAGACCACGACCCGCCGGCCGGCAGCTCCAGCTCCGTGCGCAGTGCCCAGCCTCGGCCGAGGACGCGCCCCTCACCCGGAGCCCGCTCCCGCACGCCGGCGCTCGCACACCGGGGCCTGGGCCGCAGGGCTCTGGGTGGGGGGACGGCGGGAGGCCCGGGGGACGAGCGCTCACCTGAGCCGGGGCCCTGCGCGCGGCCGCCGCCATCCGACTGCGGGAGCGGACGGGACACCCAGGCCGGCGAGTCCCGGTCCCGGCCCCGGTAACCCGGGTGGCGTCGCCGAGCTGCAGGCCCGCAACCGTACAGCAGGGCCAGCGTCTCCTCGCGCCTCTTCTCGGTCGCGTTACGTCTGTAGGGATGATAACTCCCGAACCTTTTTCCAGGTGGCAAAACCCAGATCGGCTAGCTAATTTGGCCGAGCTGAGGCGACAGCCGGAAGTCCCGCCCGCACTGTACCGGCCACAAACGGAAGAGCCTCTTGGACGCTTTCATTGGAGAGCAGTGCTGCCCCTCGACTCTTCGCATTCTGGGTAACGTAGTCCCCACCGTTATGAAGCCCGGAGGCAGGTTCGTCCTTCAGGGAAGTGGTGGCGGCTGCCGTCATAGTCGAGGTGAGGGTTATTGGACCACCGTGCTGGCTTGGATGCCACTGGATTCTGGACATATGTTTTAAAGAAGTGACCACTGATTTCCTAATGTGGACTGAGACAGGCGGAAGGGAGGATTCAGGGATATCTCTGGGGTTTTAGTTCTTAGCAGCTGTAGGAATGGAAGCTCCATGGACTGAGATGAGGAAGTTGGTTGTGAGTGATGCTGGGAGACGTTCTGGGGAGCACGGACTGATGATTCGGGGTCCGCCCGAAAGGGCGAAGGGACAAGGCCGATGCTGTTGGGCTTCGCTTCATATTTGAGAGAATGTTACCATATTTCTGCCTAATGCTCTCTGACGCTCATCACCCAAGTGTTTGGAGACCTATTTCAGACCCTGGAAAGCTAAGCATGCTCCCGAAGGCTACAAACCAAATAAACACATCATTCCGTAGCGTCTTTCAGTCGCAAGGTGTGTCCACGCTTGGTGGAGGCTAATAAACATTATCTTATTTCAATTCTAATGTGTTCACTCCATAGCATTAAATTCACTTGATCAAGAGAGAAAATACTCCAGGTTGTGCCATGTCAAGAAAGTTAAGAGGAGGGGCGCCTGGGTGGCTCAGTCGTTAAGCGTCTGCCTTCAGCTCAGGTCATGATCCCAGGGTCCTGGGATCGAGCCCCGCATCGGGCTCCCTGCTCTGCGGGAAGCCTGCTTCTCCCTCTCCCATTCCCCCTGCTTGTGTTCCTGCTCTCGCTGCCTCTCTCTCTGTCAAATAAATAAATAAAATCTTAAAAAAAAAAAAAAAAAGAAAGTTAAGAGGAATGGTGTTGGGCCACCTGGAATCACAAGTACAAGGATAGATAACAACAGAGTCGCTCCTTGACTAGTCTTTAGTTAGGGCATTATAGGCTTTTTTTTTTTTTTTTTGACCTGGCCCAGTACTTGGCAAGTGCCAGAATCCTGCCAAGTAGGTTTGGCAATATTTTCTCCCGAATATCTGATCACTACTGATATGTGACCAAATTTCCTCATCCCTCACCATCACGCAGGTGATCTGTGATCATACTGACCTGCCTTCAGCAAGGATTTTTTAGGTCAGTTTAGGAGGAATTTCCCTAATCTCCTAGTGATTTTCTATCCATTGACCCCCCCGCCCCCGCCAACAACTGTGTTCCTTGGCTATAAAGCCCAACTTTTAAAAAAATCTGAAGTTGAGTCCAATGTGTCTTCCCCATACTGCAGGTTCCCACTGTCCTTGCACCTGGGGGAATGCTCCTGAATAAAGGCTTTGTGACTGTCTCAACAAGTGTCTTAATAATTTTTATCTTCTTTTTAAGATTTTATTTATTTGAGACACAGAGAGAGAGAGTGAGCTGACTCCCCACTGAGCTGGGAGCTCGATGCGGGGCTGGATCCCAGGGCCCTGAGACCATGACCTGATCCAAAGGCAGACGCCTAACCGACTGAGCCATCCAGGCGCCCCAATAATTTTTCTCTAACAGATCTGTGTATTCTGAATAAAACATCTCTCCTGCCTGTAGAGTCAACTATTCTGTCCCATTCACTGAGAAACACTTTTATCCATTTAATATGTCTTACTTGATATCCAGATTACATTCAGTTCCTTTTAGGAATATAACATCAATCTTAAAAAGACAATAATGAGAAAAACGCTACTTTGGTGTGGTACGGTGGCTGCAGCGCTCCACGTTGAAGCAGGTGTGTAAATGATTCTTTCTACCTGGAGATACTGGGAGTATCTTAAATTCATTATTTCACTGCTGCAAACTGATGATCATTTCTGTCGTGATGGTGCAGGGACTGTTTTGCTTGAAAAAGTAATATAATCTCAGGAAAACAGTTGTAAAATTCAAATTACAAAGCTATTATCAATGTTTATGTAGTGCTTCAAAGGTGGTGGCAGAAATAGCTTTGGTGAAACATCTGTAGAAGGTGAGAAAACGTAAGACCTCAGAGGAGTTTTAGCAGTGATGGCTGAGAACACGTCAGATCGGGCTGAGCGTGTGACCAGGTTGGTCATTCTGAAATTTTGTCTCCAAAATGCACGTCTCCATTCTTGTAAAGTCTGAGCAATACCTGCATGGAAAAAGAGTTAAAGAGGACATTTAGAGTACCCAGAATTGTACAATTTACAGGGAAATTGAGATGTCATGTTTATTCCTGGTCTCACTGATGATCAGTGAACAAAAATTTGGTTTTAGGCACTTATTGTAGTTGCCTGGAGGACATTGGGTCCTAAGATAGACAAAGACCCTTGCATTCTGGGACTTGTGTTGTTTTCAAGGAAGAAAGACCAGGAACAGAAAAGAGTAACTAAAGAAATATGTACTATGCTAGAATGTCGCAGACAAAGTGGAAAGGGAAGACAAGGTGAGTCTCCTGAGAGGTAAAGTATGGGATGTAATATTACTCAGCCCAATAAGGGAGGCCTCCTTAATAAGAGGAGAAAACACTTGAAATTGTAAGGGATGAGCCTCGTGGATATGTTTGCAGTAAGTTCTGGGCAGAATAAAGCAGTTTTCTAGGTTATTCAGTCAGTGCAGGCTTCACGGGTCTCAGCGGTGGACGGCCTGGGACTCGAGGCCAGTTGGCCTTTCCTTTACTTGGCTTACTACAGATATACTCAGGGCATGTGGCTGAGAAATCCTGGCTCTGTCTCTCAGAGCCTGCAGATCTCCACTGAGGTGGACTGGGGGGGCCTGGAACCAGTCAACGTCACCTTTCCTAGAATTCTGATTTTCAGAGTTTGATCCCTGGACCTTCACCCAGAGTGTCACCTACGGACTCTTGAAAAGCGCATTCTGAATCCTGAACGCAGATCTACTGAATCAGGCACTTTGTGGGTCAGGCCCAAGTGTCCGTGTTTTAACAAGCTTCCACGTGATTCTCACACATATTCCAGAAATTTCCACCGAGTCTCTGCTGTGTTGTGCAGAAACATGTACCTGCATTTCCTGTGATTAACAGACATTCTGTCTAAATCTGTAGAGTTTTAAAACTGAAGTTGGCAAAAACAAAAACAAAGAGAAAAACAAGAAACTGAGTCAGTACATATTTGTTTTCCTAATAGAAACAAAAGTATAAAATGTTTTCTATCTTTTATTGAAGGAGTCCTATCCCATATACAGTTACAAAGTAGTATGGCAAAGTCTCAGATAATTAAATCTCCTGGAGAAAAACAAAGTTTGCGGTAGAGCATCCTTTTAGAATGGCTTGTGCACATGGACTCCACTGAGTGTCTATATGTTAAAACATGTTCCTGTACCAGCTGCTTTCTGTAGTAAAAATAAAGTCATATTTTGTATACAGATCAGTACTTTGCTGTCTCATTTAACAATGTATCTTGGACAACCTAAAGCTACTTCAACCTTTTACACCTGCTACCTCCTAAAGGCCACGCTTAGTAGACCTGAAGCTGCCTCTTTTATTTTTTTTATTTTTTATTTTTTAAAGATTTTATTTATTGGGGTGCCTGGGTGGCTCAGTTGGTTAAGCGACTGCCTTCGGCTCAGGTCATGATCCTGGGTCCCTGGATCGAGTCCCGCATCGGGCTCCCTGCTCGGCAGGGAGCCTGCTTCTCCCTCTGACCCTCCCCCCTCTCATGTGCTCACTCTCTCTCATTCTGTCTCAAATAAATAAATAAAATCTTTAAAAAAAAAAAAAGATTTTATTTATTTATTTGACAGGGAGAGACACAGCGAGAGCAGGAACACAAGCAGCAGGAGTAGGAGAGGGAGAAGCAGGCTTCCCCCCGAGGAGGGAGCCCGATGTGGGACTCGATCCCAGGACCCTGGGATCATGACCTGAGCTGAAGGCAGACACTTAATGACTGAGCCACCCAGGCGCCCTGAAGCTGCCTCTTTTAAAAGACTGCTTGGGGGGCGCCTGGGTGGCTGAGTTGATTAAGCATCTGCCTTCAGCTCAGGTCCTGATCCCGGGGTCCTGGGACCCAGCCCCACATTGGGCTCCCAGCTTAGCAGTGAGTCTGTTTCTCCCTCTGCCCCTCTGCCTGCTTGTGCACTCTCTCTCTCTCTCCCTCTCTCTCTCTCGAATAAATAAATAAAATCTTTTAAAATATACCTACAAATAAAAGACTGCTTGCATTTCACTGTCTGCATGCTCCATGGCTGGCCAGCTGCACTGGGGAAGCTGGGCCTACCTACTGATCTCACCTCGGTCCTATCAAGATCCCTTCTCAACGGCCATGGAAAACTCTGTACAGGCACCCAAGGTAGTTCCTTGACGCTAGAGAAGTGGGATTTGTGAGAATAGCCCTGGCTCATGGAAACATGTGGCTGGGGAAAATAAAGGACGTAAGGGCAGAGGTCAGGAAACCGCTTCCTGGGTGACCACCTGGTTATGGGTGGTATGAGCAGCAGCTGTGATGCACTCAAGTACTAAAGGTGAAAACTACCAATGGAATTTACAAATGGATCCAACTCCTGGAGACTTGGTTTTGTAGATGCATTAAAAAAAAGAGAGGAGAGTAAGAAAAAAAGCAATATATGCAATCCCTTGATTATTGTTGTGTAATAGCTAAATGTAATTTAGAAAGAGGCTGGCAGAGAGAAAGCAAGGAAGGTGAGGTCTCATCCTTCCATCCTCCTTTCAGGGCATTTCCCAAGCTACACTTGGATGTGGAGGCAGTAGAGATCATAGCCAAGGGATATGAAGGCAACAGGAAATCCCACTGCGTAGTCCTTGGGGGAGGAGATCTCCATGGACAGGGCTGATCTAAAGCCTCAGTCTGGGCTCTTTAGTCCCCTTCACCACAGAAGCAGAGGTCACCACTCTTTCCCAGCAGAGGTCAGGTACAGACAGGTGACATCATCCACTGAATCCCATGTTCCTCTTCCAGAGGCTGAATCCTCACTTCTCACTTTAGAGGCTAACTCGCAACCTGTGGCACCTGGCAGTGCCCCTGCATGTGGGCGGATAATCTTGGGGACCTGTTGAAGCCAGCATCCATCTTCTTAGTTCAGATGAAAGAAGGAACACTGTACGTCATATTGTCCCCATGCACAGCTGGACTGACCATGGAACATGCAGACACAGGCCCAAGAGGTAGGAATACTTGCTTATCATTCAAAGGAACATGAAGGAATGCAACCCTGTTAGCTTATGCATGTATAAGTGGTTAATTTAGGCACATACAAGCAGCTGACCAGCACTATCCTAAACACATAATCACCAGATGTACCTAATGAAACCTGTAACATAAGAAATTAATATATTTTTCAGATTTTAAGTCTTGTGAGATAGAACAGACTTCCGTGGGACCAGATGAAAGGGCACCAGAAGTATGTAACATCTGTTAACATGACTTCATGGGCTCCCAATCTATAGCATCCACCTTCTCTGGAGACCCCTACTCCCATCAGGGAGTTCAGGACTTTGAGCATTAGCTTCCTGTTCTCCTGGGTGGTGCCACACCAATAAATAGCTGATTTTTTTTTCACCTTGGAAGTTGGGTGTCAGTCTTACTGGCTTGCTATGCATCTGGCAGATGAACTGTCCTTTGATTCAGCTACACTCTCTTATGGACAGGATACAGCCAGTATGATGTGGCCCTTGCTTCTGCCTTCTGGACTCTAAGGAGGGCAGCAAGACCAAACAGCACCCCAACCATAGGGATCTGGAACCTAAGGCTTGTGTCTGTGTCACCAGCTTCCTGGCCTTAATACCTTTAATAATCTGGCCCAATTCTCAGTACAGGAGACCCCTGAGAGTGGCCAGGTGGACAAGGGACTAACCCAGAAGTCTCCACAGAGTTTTCTGTGGGCTTGGAGGAAGGACCTTGGGGGCACATAGGAGAGATTCGTAGGCTGGGCCAGCTGGCCAGCCATGGAGCAGAAGGACAATGAAATGCACAGCAGTCTTTAAAAAGAGTCGGGTTTAGGTCTAATATGTGTGGATATAAGAAGGTGTGGATATAAAATGAGGAAGTGGCTTTAGAATGTCCAAGATGTATAGTTAAGTGAGAAAAGCATAGTGCAGCTCTGTATACAAAGCATGTCTTCACTTTTAACCACAACAAACAACTTTTATAGAAACAAATCTGAATTCAGGACCCAGACAGAATGACACACACATGTGCAGACTCAATTCTAAAAGGATAACACTATACAGTAAGCCTCAGCTTCTCTGTATATTTTTATGATTCTGTCTACTCTGTCACATTGTTTCTTTTCTCCACTGATACTGCACAATGTTTTCAAGAATGAAGAAAAAGATCATTTTGGAGAAAACCATCAGAGTGAACATTCTGGTCATGCGTTCAACCTAAATATTCCCGTTCTCAGACATCACTGCCAAATCTTCCCTGAGGTCTTAACTTTTTCCCCATCCACTGATGCTTCATCAAAGCTCTGTCTGCCACCGCCTTTGAATCACTACATAGCCACTAGTAATAGCTTTCTGTAATTTGCATTTTGCAGCTATAGTTCTGAGGTAATACCAATTCCCCGTGCAGAACAGTCCCTGCAAGAGAAATGGTAATCACTTCCAAACAATGAGATATCATGGTTTTAAGTACCCCAATTCCTTTGAAAAGGAGAGCAGCCTTTGCATACATGCTCCATCTTTGAAACACTGCAGCCATTGTCCCCTTCTAAAACAACATTTATTACATTGTTCTTTTATTGATGGATGTTAGATTCCTAAAAGGAACTGGGTTTATGCCAGGATATGAAGTAAGATACTAAATGGATAAAAGTATTGTTCAATGAATTGGACACAAAAATTAATGATCAGATTAGAGAGATGTTTTCTATGGGTGCATTTTTTTTTTTTAAAGACGCTTGCTTTAGGGTGGCCTCACATTCATCCTATATCTTCTGTGTCACGGCCCTATATGAAGTATTTTTACCTTGTCCCTGACCTAACATACACAGACTGACAAAACTGTCTCTAATGCTTCTGGGTGTATTTGACTTGTAGGATGATAACGTTTACTAGGTTCTGCTTCCAGGGACACATTTTGTATCTAAATGACTGTATAGAATGATATGTGCATTTGGATCTGTAGCCTTTGGGAGCATATGAAATGGTTTTAGCTTTGGGACCACGCTGAGCATCAAGGAGTCGGAAATAATGTCTACAAACACTTGGGTGATCAGTTGCAGACACCACTTCCCAGAAATCTGGGTACGGATCCTTTAAGAAGGAGCGAAGCCCCTCCGGCCTGGGACGGAAGACCCTAATTTCCAGAGCCCTTAAGGGGGCGTGGCCTTTCCTCCCAGAGGTCGATGGGACTGCCTTATCCGCGTCCTGTGCGTCTGTGAACTACATTACCCAGAAGAGCGCGCGTCGATGGACTGCATCTCTGACCAATGAAAAGAGTCGTTTCTGCGTGTGCCCCTAACGTCGGGGCGGAGCTTCCGGCCTCATCCGCCTGGCGGTCTTTTTGCCTCTTTCACGCTTGTTCGTCTGCTAATGTTCTGGAGCGCAGGTTCAGGGTCGGGGTGACTAACCGAGAAGGCGCGAGGGAAGGCGCTGTCTCCGCCGCACACACTTGGGTCCGCGGCTGGCGACGCCGCCCGGGCTGCCCTGCGCCGGGGGCCGGGACAGGGACCACCGGCCCGGGTGTCCGGTCCGCCCACCGTGTCCGATGGCGGCGGCCGCGCCCCGGGACCCGACTCAGGTAAACCGCTCGTCCTCCTGCCTCCCCCGACCCAGACCCCGAAGGCCCGAGCGCGGGGCGCCGGCTCGCGTCCCTGCGGCCCAGGCCCCGGTGTCCGGGACAGGGAGGCGGCGGCGGGCAGGGGCCCCGTGCGGGAGCGGGCTCCGGGCCGAGGGCGGCTGGGCCGAGGCTGGAGGGGGCTGAGGCGGGAGGACTCTGCTCTCAGGGGACAGCGAGCGGGAGGGGGTCACGCCTGGACTGCGGGCCGGGGTGAGGTGCGGTACCTTCAGGTCTAGAGGACTCTAGACGCCAAGGGGACTTTTGGCCAAAGGAGGGACCCGATCTCCGTTTGGGATTCCAGAGTTTTCCGAAGGCGGTTCAAAGGAAGAGCAGACCGGAGGGCAATGAAGAGGACGTTGAGGCCTTGGGAGGTTGGATCTTAGTTCGGGTGGCACGGTTGGCAAGAGGGGACAGAGCATCGAGGCACAGCGGTTAGACAGCCATCGTAAGGTCACCTGACTCCAGGGCCAGGGAAGGGTATGGGTAACAGGAGCCCAACGAACCCTGCCATGGCCGTTCCTCCACTGCCAGCCTGGGCACAGATTCCCATTGCGGCAGAGGTGCTGTGGAACTGAACACAGGTTGGTGGAGGGTGTCTCAGCCCCTCACTGGCCCTGGCCACCACGCACATATTCTCTGGATTATGGTGTCCTGGGGCTCTTAAGTGTCATTCCCCCAGGCCTGGGTCTGGGGGCCCTGGGGAAATCCTACGCAGAGGGTCCTAAGTCCATGTAAGGCTTTATATAGAAATGTTCCCGTTTCTGGCAACCGATGTACTGGGAACTGGTTCCAAGATACGCGGAAGCTCAGAGGTGTAACTGAACTGAGTGTTCAGAAAACCACAGTGTCCTTTTAGGTGGGAACAAAGAGCAGGGGGGACAGGAATCAAGACTGGAATGACTGAGAAGTTGGGTGTGTATTCTGGAGGTGATGGGGCGTGTGCATCAGAGGCAGAAAGTGGTCTTAACAAGATCTTACCAGACTCCGTCTGGCTGCAGAGTGTAGAACAGACTGTGAGACTGGGGGAGAAGGAAGGAAGATCAGGCTGCAGCTACTGCCAAAGCCCAGGTGAGAGTTAATGGACCAGAGTTGTGGCTTAGGAAAGGTAATGGGATTCTGGATGCATGTTTTAAGTGGGCAACTAGATTCTCTGTTGCAGGAGAAGGAGTGAAATACAGGACTCAGGGATGACCCCAGTGTGTTAGGTCTCAGCAGCTGTAGGAGTGGAAGGTCCATTATCTGAGAGGAAGAATGTAGTAGTAATACTCACTGTGGGGGTGTTAGGAGCTTTGATTTGGGTATATTGAGAGTCTGGGGTGTTTCAGAGACCACTGAATGGATGTATGATGTAGGCAGTTGTACACATAGGTCTGGGAATCTGGGGAAGGTTCAGGATGGAGGGTTCAGGATGTTCACGATTAGGAGGGGTAATCAACAGGTTATGATTGTAAAGCTATTAGGGGCCAGGTAGGGGAGGATGGGGACTGTGGACTGGGTCTCTTGCCTGGGTACCTAGGTGATGGGTTGAGGCTTCACAAACAAATGAGGCAGGTACATGGCCCTGAAAGGAGTGTGTGTCAGGGACGGGATAGTCTGGCAGGTGGCCAAGGCTTCCAAGGCAAGGGTGGACATGAATGAGGTGGACACGGAGGGAAGGGATAACCGAGGCAAGATGTCACGCAGACCGGAGTGGGTGTTCAATCACCATTCTGTGCACTCACCAGGATTTTTTGAGGACTTTGTTGGGGTCTGGGCTGTTTCATTCAGGCAGGAGGATAAGGTCAAGGGCAAATGTGGTCATTTGTGAGAGTCACTAAGGCCTGGGGTGGACCACTGATGGAGCTGGGCTTTGATGAGGGTTGGGTGGACAGAGGAAAGTTGTGATTGCTTTGGGGACAGCAAGCCCAGCACCTTGTGGAATAGGGCCATGGGTATCTGAGATCCATACGTCTGAGGCAAGGAACAGACCCAAGCAGTGAAGGCTTCGTAGGTGGATTTGGGGCTGCGACGTTTAGTGGGCGTCCTGGGAAGTCAGTAGCAGTATTCAATCCTGTTTGAATTTGCAAAGGATCCTGTGGATGCTGTATTCAGGTTGTGGTGCAGGGTGTAAAATTAAGAGCTGGGCACCTGGGTGGCTCAGTTGGTTAAGCGACTGCCTTCGGCTCAGGTCATGATCCCAGAGTCCTGGGATCGAGTCCCGCATCGGGCTCCCGGCTCAGCGGGGAGCCTGCTTCTTCCTCTGACCCTCTCCCCTCTCATGCTGTTTCTTTCTCGCTCTCTAATAAATAAATGAATAAAATCTTAAAAAAAAAAAGTTTAAAAAAAAATAAAATTAAGAGCCAATATTACATGCGGCACTGATGTCTGGAAACCATGAGGGCCTCCGATGGCCAGAGTGCTACTTCTGCTCCCCATTCTGCTCCCAGAAATAAGATCTCCTAACCAAACAGTGTTTTTATCGAGGGGATCAGGAGCAGTTCCTGCTTATCCCTCTGTACTTGGTTTCAGTTCCCTGCCTGCTCGTGGAGTTACTGAGATAAGTCAGTGGCATCTTCCCAGGGGAAACAGGGGTACCTCTTTGTATTGATATTACAAATCTTGGATCTCACAACCACCATCTGTTCACTCTTTCCCAGAGTGCCACCCCGCTGTGGCCCTGTGTGGCGTGTGGTGTCCTCTCTCAGACTGTGAATATATATGGTTAGAAAAGTGCTGTCAGTCTCATCTGTCCAGTGTTAGGTGTTCTGTGTTTGGCCATCCCCCTAACCCTAGCACACAGCCGATTCCCATCCTCGCCAGTGGCGTGAAGAGCAGGTGATTGAAATACAGTCATACGTAATTGTAGGGCCAGAGAGTTGCCTAAGGTATGCAGGGCAGTAAGCTGGTGGCAGCCGTGGGCATGTGGCAGTGTCTACAATGTGGGGATGTGCCATCTAAGGAATGATGTGTACTTGTAGAGGGAGGATGCCTGATGCCCTAGGGCCCTGGGATTGGGAATTGCATGGTTTGTCCATATTAGGGGAATTGCTTAGCAGAAATGGGTGAATGCCTCTGTGCCAGACCCTTGTTTTATGCCTTTTTATCCACCTGCCTCATCTTACTGATGGCTGGTGCCCATGATCAATGGACCTGTGAGGAGACAGTTGCACCAGCGGTGCGAGGGCCTGGTTTCTCTTCTGTGTTGGATGCTTAGGAGGAGGATGGGTGAGGGGTAGATGTGGAGATGGATTGTCATCTATGAGGGAGAGGCTGTTTATGGTTTCATCTGTCTCCATCTTGCCAGGGCACTGTGACCTTTGAGGACATTGCTGTGTCCTTCTCCTGGGAGGAATGGGATCTTCTTGATGAGGCTCAGAGACGGCTGTACCAGGATGTGATGCTGGAGAACTTGGCGCTTATAACCTCCCTGGGTAAGGTCCTCACACCCGCCTCTGTACCCTGAGCTAGTCTCTCCCTTTCCCTTTTTCCCCAAGGGCAGATCTGTTCTCCCATCAGGATCGTGGTCTCTGCTTCCTTCCCCACGTCCTTGAATAGGCAGTGTGGTTGGCTGGTGAGGTATGTGCACTGCCTTCTCCTTGAGCAGCCCCAACACCTGCTACTCCTAAGCCTCTCAGGGAAGGAACCAGGGTCTGGACTGTTCCATTCAGCCAGTGGATCCCACTTTGCTTGCCCTCTCCCTGCCAGGTGACTTGCAGTTACAAAGCACCCGAGTATCCCAGGTTCCACTTTCTTTCTCTAGCTGACATTTCCTCAATCCTTCTTGTGCTAGAAATTGCCATCACTGAGCATCACTGTAATATAGACCACGGTCTGTTCTTGCAAGATCCTTCTTGGAAGTTTTCTTTATAATAGTTTTCTTTCCTGTGCACTGCATGTGCTGAGCTGTTCTTGGCCAGTGCTGGCCACCTATCTCTCCTGTCTTTCCCTTATTTATACTTGCATCATCCAGGTGCCACATAGTTGCTCATCTCGGGGTTGTGGAGAGTGTGTTGTGGTTCACAGCCTGGCTCTGAACAGTGACACCTGGGGGAGGCATGTCCTCAGGGCTGTGTATACATCATACCAGAAACTTATTCCACATGACTGGTCTTTTGTTGGTAATGACAGTGGCCCCCGCACTTCATACCTGCCTTTCCTTCCCCAGTCTTTACACTCAGGTGACTGGTCAACTGCTATTCATCACTTGTACTCTTACTTCCTGCCCAGGGCTAATCTACACCTCTCTGAACTCCACATCTTGACCATTTTAGTCACTGTTCCATGTGGGGTACTGTCCTCCTTGGCTCCTATGTGTTGTGTCGTGAGGTGAACACAGATTGTTAAACAGTCCTTGAACACCAGGCTCTCTTTCACTGTTGAATTTTCCTGGGCCTGAACACACCCTTCTGCATGGCAGACTAGGTCCTGTTGAAAGTTATGTGTAGACCTTGTCTCTCTTCAGTGTGTTTATTTCACCTCATAAGTGCCCCTGAACCCCCATTTTGTGAGCTGCTAAGCAGCCTCATCCTCAGCCTGAACTCAGACCTCTTATCCTATGAACAGTCTCATGGACTCGTTTCTGGGTTTATTAGACATGCTTGGGTAGCAGCTGCCTACCCACGAAAGTCACTGTGCACTTCACCAGCATTTCCTGCTTTCAGGTTGTTGGCATGGAGCAGAGGATGAGGAGGCACCGTCTGAGCAGAGCGTTTCTGTAGTGTCACATGTCAGGACTCCCAAGACAGGTCTTTTTCCCTGGAAGGCCAACCCCTATGAGGTGTGTGGTCCAGTCTTGAAAGACAGTTTTCACTCGGCTGAGCACCAGGAAACACAATTCAATGAGAAAGTGTACACTGGTGGGACACATGGGAAAAGATTCTGTTTCAACGAAAACCTTCAGCAGCAGCAGAAGCAGCATGTGAGCGATAAGCCCTTCAGTAACAATGTAAGCAGAGCTTCAGTGGTCAAGAGCTGCAGATTGCAAGTGTCAGGGAAGCCCTTTATCTGTGGGGAGGTTGGGAAGGATTTCTTGGCCAGCTCAGGATTCCTCCAGCAACAGGCCACACAGACTGGAGAGAAGTCAAGCAATGCAACTGAATGTGGGGCAGCCTTCCACAAGGGAAAAACTCAACACCGCTGGGGGGACAACACAGAAGCTTTCAGCCACAAGCACACATTTGTTCATCACCAGAGAGTCCGCCCTGGAGAAAGATGTTACATGTGCAGTGAATGTGGGAAATCTTTTAGCCATAACTCTAGCCTTATTAAACACCAGAGAGTTCACACAGGAGAAAGGCCTTATGAGTGTGGGGAGTGTGGAAAATCCTTTAGCCAGAGCTCCAACCTCTTTCAACATCGGAGAGTTCACACTGGAGAAAGGCCTTACGAGTGCAGTGAATGTGGGAAATCTTTTAGCCAAAGCTACAGCCTCAATAACCATCGGAAAGTTCACACTGGAGAAAGGCCATTTGAGTGTGGAGAATGTGGCAAATCCTTCAGTCAAAGATCCAACCTCATTCAGCATCGGAGAATTCACACTGGAGAAAAGCCTTATGAGTGCAGTGAGTGTGGGAAGTCCTTTAATCAAAGCTCTGCGCTCCTGCAACACCATACCGTTCACACTGGAGAACGGCCCTATGAGTGCAGTGAATGTGGGAAATCCTTTACCTACAATTCCAGTCTTTTAAAACACCAGAAAGTCCACACAGGATCAAAGCCTTATGAGTGCAGTGAATGTAGGAAATCTTTTAGCCAGAATTGCAGCCTCGTTCTACATCTGAGAGTTCACACTGGAGAAAGGCCTTATGAGTGCAGCAAATGTGGAAAATCTTTTAGCCAAAGCTCTGCACTCCTTAAACACCAGAGAGTTCACACTGGAGAAAGGCCATATGAGTGCAATGAGTGTGGGAAGTCCTTTAGGCGAAGCTCCAACTTCAGTGACCATCGGAGAGTTCACACTGGAGAAAGGCCATATAAGTGTAACCAGTGTGGGAAATCCTTTAGTAAAAGCTCTGGCCTCACTCGACACCAGAGAGTTCATACTGGATTGGGCATTATAAATATCTTGAATGAGAAAGCCATTAGCCGAAGCCCTTACCTCATTGATTACCACAAAATTCACATGGGAGAAACAACTTAGATATGTAGCAAATGTATTTCCTTGTTCAGTATAACAACACTCGAGGAGATCTCTTTTGAGGGTGCCATCTGCCTGAATTGTGCCTCATACATCCAAACATCAAAATAAATTCCAGGTATGTGGAGCTGTGTTGCATGTTTCAGCTTGGGGCCGTGTGAATTTTTATTACTGTTGATTCTGTAGCAGCAGCCATTCACCTCTCCCACCTGCAGGTGCCCATATGTATGTCATTTATCTGCTCTGATGTGTTCAGCGAAGTAAACCTTGGTGTTTTCCCATTCGCTGGGTGAATGTGAGAAGCCAGAGTACTCATTTTTTTCTCTCTGATTAGTAGGGCATGGATGACCCCGTTGTGTTCCAGAGGACTCCATCTGAGTTCTGCCTGTGACCTGAAAAGTCATCTTTTTTAGGGATATTGGTCTGGTAATTCTTGTGATGGAATTTCCCAGCCTCCAAGTCACTAACCGAGGAACAGCCTTCCTCTATTATTCTGGTTTGTGCTGTAACAAAGGCCTTATTGTGTAAGTCATCTTTATCTTGAAGGTTAGATTCACTTTATGGGGTGGTTTCAGAATGACAGGAGAAACAGCTGCCGTGGGCACCCCAATCTTTGTGTGCTTCAGGGGGATAGAAGGATGGTAGTCCTCTCTCTAGTTTGGGCCTTGTTTGCATTGTTGCCTAAGGCCTCTAAGGAAATTACGTAGGGTTTTGTGGTTAAATTGTAGCCTGGATGCCAGGACGTTTCGTGCTGTCAGCGCTCACCTTGAAGAGGGGGCAGTTGTGACAACCTCCGGTACTTCTGGGAACAACATAAAATTGTTCTCTTCTTTGCAGGGGATGTTGCATTGTGCTCAGCACTGGTGCAGGAAATCTGTTCCCAGGTCTTGCAAAGGAGAGAGGTACCCTAATGCCCAGAATTCTGTGTGGTAGTGTCACTGGCTGAAAGATTATAGGGGGAGTCATAATTGTACACAAACAGTGGATTAACAGAGAGGGCAAGAGACTGCAACAAACTGGTTGGAATGTGCCTCTTTTAAAAGGGCACCTGCCATTGTTCTAGTCAGTATGGCTGTGAAGGATGAGCAAGTACGGAAATTCTCAGATCTTTCTGAACTGTGAATCTTGTGTAGCTGAGGGCCTTGTCAGAAAATAATCTAATGGGGGGCGCCTGGGTGGCTCAGTTGGTTAAGCGTCCGACTCTTGGTTTTGACTCAGGTCATGATCTCAGGGTTGTGAGATCAAGCCCCGCATACAGATCTAGCCTCAGCGCAGAACCTGCTTGGGATCCTCTCTCCTTCTCCCTGTGCACACACTCCCCCCCACCACCACGTTCACACTCTCTCACGTGTGCTCTCTCTATAAGAAAAGGAATCTAACAGTTTTATGGATTCCTGTAGTTTCTCTGCATTGTTCACCGTAAGGCCTTTGTTGCACAGGAAGGAAAACAAAGAAAGAAGGAAGATCTCAGTCCAGAAATGCAGGCTTTACGCAGCCTGCATTCCTGATGACTCAGGTGGAAATGGCTTTCATTGCTCACCTGTATTTGCTGCCACCGAGGCAAGGTGCTGATCCCAGGGCATTACAAGGGATATGGTGGGGTCAATACAGGTTTGCCAAACTTTGTTTTTTGAAAACAGAATTTTTTTTTTATTATACCGTTAATGCCTTTTTGGTATGGTTAATAAATAATAAATTGTCCATATTTAAACTGTACCATTTGATGAGTGTTGACATTCATATAAACCCATGAAACCATCATCATAAATCGTAACAATGTGCATATGCATCACCCCACATTCACTCATGCCCTTTAATTATTATCTCCTTCTCTCTGCCCTCCAGGCAAACATTGATTTACTTTCTTCTACAATAGATTCATATGTATTTAATGTAATTTTACATGATTGAAAATAAAATGTTTAGTTTTTTTTCCCCTCTGGGTGTTCTCGTCTGGTATATTTATTTTGAGATTTGTCAGTGGGTCTGTGTAATTAGTTCATTCTTTTAATGTGTCAGGAAATGTAATGTTCTGTCCACTATTTGTTTATTTACTCATCTGTTTCAGATATTTGAGTTGTTTCTAGTTTGGGGCTTTATCAAACAGTTGTTAGAGACATTTGTTTGATTCTTAAATTTATGATTCTTTGTATGGATGTGTTTCATTCCTGTTGATACCTCAGAGCGCCTCAGAGCCGTAGTTACAGGGCTGTGATTTGGGGACTGTTAAATGAGGTCATCCTCAGGAGAACTCCCTGTTAGCTCCCTGTGAAAAGATGTGTTAGTTATGGGCTGAATTGTATGTTCCCAGATTCATATGTTGAAGTCATAATCTGCAGTACCTCAGAATGTCACTGCATTTGGAAATAGGGTTTTTGAAAAGGTGAAATAAAGGTGATACTGTGGACACAATCCAGTGTGACTAGTGTCCTTAAGAGGACATTAGTACACAGACACACACAGGGAAGGTCATGTGAGACAGAGGCAGAAAATGCCCACCTACAAGCCAAGGAGAGAGGTCTCAGGAGAAATCAGTGCTTCTGAGACCCTGATATCAGATATCTAGCATATGAGAAAATGCATTTCTGTTGCTTAAACCACCCAGTCTGAAGTAGTGTATTATGGTGGCCTTAGCAAAGTCTTATGGGGGCCATCAGCATCTGGGAAGGAGAGGGTCTGCAGGGTGCCCTAGGGACAGAGGGAGGAAGTGATCCGTAAAGTAGTTGGGACCAGAAGGAGAGATGGGCTTGGAATTGATTCCTCCATCCCCACCTCTCAGTGGAGGTCACAAAGAGAAACTTGCTGCCCAGCCTCCCCCTAGGTTCAGTTTCCAGCTGTGTAAAATGGAGATCATGAGCAGACCTGCCTCTGGGGCTATTTGAGATGTAAAGAACTCATGGCCTAGGAAAGGGGCTCAGATGGAGAACCTTTTTTTTTTTTTAATTTTTTTTAAAGATTTTATTTATTTATTTGATAGAGACACAGCGAGAGAGGGAACACAAGCAGGGGGAGTGGGAGAGGGAGAAGCAAGCTTCCTGCAGAGCAGGGAGCCCGATGCGGGGCTCAATCCCAGGACGCTGGGATCATGACCTAAGCTGAAGGCAGATGCTTAATGACTGAGCCACCCAGGCGCCCCTCAGATGGAGAATCTTTTAAGAGTGATGATTGTCCTAAGGGGTGGGGAGTAGGGTTGGCAGTGCCTTTGGAGAGGGGGGCAAAAGACCACTGGGGGAAAATATTGAGATATTTATACCTGGGGGGCCTTGCAGGGGCTGTGGTTGACATGAGGGGGTGGGTAAGGTTCCCACCTGGCTCTTCCTGAAGCTCTGATCCCTACTGGACAGTCCCAAGCCAGTGGGGGACAAATAGGGACTGAGTGGCTTGGACCATGCACACATCACCAAGGGGACCTGGATAAGCGGTGGCCATACCTCAGGGGCCCCTTGAATACCTTCAAATGGACTTTATCCAGCTTCTACCCTCTGTGGGACTTGAATATATTTTAGTGATTGTATGTCTATTTGCAGAGTGAGTTAAAGCATTTCTTTTCTAAAAAGCTGATTGATTTTGTTTCCAGCCCTGGATCATCCCAATGTTTACATCTACATCAGGTCATCATGTCACACACTTTATGGGAACCATTATAAACACTCTCTTTTATCACTCACAATCTTGTAGAAAAGTTGAATGGACCACTGGCATTGTTAACATCAGCAAAACTTTCGGAAACCTTTGAGCTCCCTTGGCCAAAGATATTCCCTCTCGCCCTTATGGCCATGGAGTCTACTCACTCAGTTATCCCCCTATGAATTACTAACTGGAAGACTCATGCATGTGTCTAGGGATTTCACTTCTAATACTAGTTACTGCTCTGCTACATGCGGACATGGCAAAATATTGCCAGGGATTCACATAATATATCCAGTCCTGTCACCAACTGACTAAGGCCACCTTCTGAAAACATGTTTTAAAGAGCTTTTTCATGATCTTCAACTAGTAGATTCCATCTGTTGGAACAGACCTCAGAGAATAACTGCCGGAGTCCAGCTCCAGCCGGGGTGGGTCTCTCGTAGGAAAGGACGGCGTCGGCGAATGAGGAGACACAGACACAGGATCAGGTTGTAAGCATCTCCTGACAGCCTCGGAGGAACTTTATTTATATGTTAGGATATTTTTGTTTCTCCAAATCTTAGATCATTTTCTGGATTACAGCCATAGCCTTCTTTCATTTTTCCTTTGTAATGATTAACATGACCTTTATTGATTTCTGCTTATTGGCTTTCGCTAAAACTAAAAAACAGTACGCAAAGAGAAAGGTGCCAGACAGAGCGTGACCGTCTTGTTATTTTGTTCTATAGAAACTAATTCTTCGTGGAATTAGTTTCATTATGATTGCTTAGATAGGTGTAACTAAGATGAGTAGTCACTTTATCATGAAACCCCAGAAATATTCCAATTATAAAGATTGCCATAAACAAAATGAAAGAGACTAGCAGGAGCCAGCTGTGGAGTCTCCTGTTTTCAGGATCGTCCCCCATACTTGGACCTTGTCAAACAGCATGAGTAGCTTGGCTTGCGCCAAATACCTGCTCATAAATCTCATTGGAAGGAACCTATCAGGTGCTGTTAGCAATAAATAGAGCAGTGAAACTCCAGGGAGTCACTCTGGCTCATGTTTCACAACTAAAGAAGAAATCCAGAATTCCACACAATTGGAAGGCTACTCCAATCCAAGACCTCAAACTGAGGATTCTGAGCTGATCTTCAAAAGCAGACAGGTGACCCAAGACCTTTGGAACAAACAGATGACAGCTTCCACTCGATACCTCACACCAAGACATCTGTCTAACAAATTACTGTTTTGTTCTTTTAATTTGCTTGCCTGTAATTGTTCCACTTCTCATTTTCCACAGACCCCTTGTCATCACCACTAATGGCCCTTTTACTCGTTTCTTCCTTATAAGGTTAGGTTAGGTCAGAACATAATCTTAACACCCTTATTAGGTTATCCCTAACAGCAGCCCCTACCCTCAGTCACTTACTGCAGGATATGCCATTCCTCACCAGCCTACCATGATGAAACCTCTGGGCCATGCAGGTTGCATCAAATGAGACCATAGGGAGTTACAGCAGATGGCATTTCCACTTGCACATACATGGACCTTGACCTTACACGAATCAATGTGTGACATTGCTAGTGTCCCTCTCGCCCAGAAAAAGAACCGATTATTTCAATCTTGATGAGAACTCAGGCGATCCTAAGTTTGATTTCAATAATCTTCATAGGGCAATGTGCCCAAAACTTACTACCTGGAAGAGACCGATAGAGATCCAAAAATGTAACCCAGTCCTGTAAGCCCTTGGTTCTGACCTTATATCATGAATGACTCCTTTGTTCCCAGATGTCTATGTGCCCTGGACAGATCACTACTTCCTTTGTGGCCAGGACCCACAGGATTCATACTAACACCTCATGCACTTTAGGAATAGTATCTTTTTTTTTTTTTTTTAAGATTTTATTTATTTATTTGAGAGAGAGAATGAGAGAGAGAGAGCATGAGAGAGGGGAGGGTCAGAGGGAGAAGCAGACTCCCTGCCGAGCAGGGAGCCCGATGCGGGACTCGATCCTGGGACTCCAGGATCATGACCTGAGCCGAAGGCAGTCGCTTAACTAACTGAGCCACCCAGGCACCCTAGGAATAGTATCTTAAAACTTGTCCATACATGAGGGATCCTAGTTCTATAAATCACCAGCGTTGGAAATCCGACTCAGGTGTGATTTCCAAAATGAGGTCTGTTCTACTATTCAGCACACTGAGGGAAGTACTGACTCATTGTTTATGTGAACGATGTGAGTAGTGTTCCCATCAGTGGGAATCATACAAATATAAAAGACTAATAAACCTATCACTAGCATTGGCAGAAGTTTTAAGACAGCAGTTCTGCCCTAGATGTAGTAAACATTTGTCTCAACTCCCGGACACAAGTAGTGATGGACAGTCTCGTTGCTCTAGATTTCTTGTTGGCTAGTCATGGTGGGATCTGTGCCATTGCTAATACTGCTTGTACTTGGATCTATGAAACAGACAAGGGACTATTAATTGTGCTTGCTTTTGTCATAGTGGTCATGATGCTGGTCTGTTTGTCCAGAGTCTTAAATGCTTCTATGCAACTGCACTGTTATCAGATGATCACCGAGATGATATAACAATAAAAAGGTCAAGCCAATCTTGCAATACCCACTATGAAGATGAACAGTCTCTGAGCAGTGAAGATTTGAATCTGTGTTTTCCCCAAATTAGTCAACTTCTCAGAAGTGAGAGAAAGATCAGGGTGAGACTGAGAGAATATAGAAACAGACAATGGCCAGACCACATAGAGAGATAGAACTCAGACCCACAGTCTCTGGTAACCAGCACAGGAAACCAACCCATTATCTATATAACCAGCCCAAGATGCCAGCTATCTAGAAGAGAAACCTGTAGAAAATCATACCATTATATCTAGCAACATTTCAGGACGCCAAAGGATGACCCCAGTAAGGATGGCACCAAAGAGCCAGGACATGATTAATAATGGACAATTCCATTATTAATCATGATTAGTAATAATGAAGATTCCTTCATTTTTGTCCTTGTTTGCAACATAATACCAACCAGAGAAGGCCAAATATGTACCCCTAACCAATCATGTAGGATGCATCTTCTATTTAGCCCACCTCCAGCTTCCCAATCAGGGCATACCTGAAGTCTTACCTTTTTAAACTATAAGGCTTTACCACTCCTCTGCCTGCCTTTGAGAATCTGCGAAAATGCTTGTGATGGATTCTGACAACCTTGTTGCAGGAAGGGCTGAATAAACAGCCTTTGAGTGTTCTCATTTGGTTGGTCTTCATCTATTTCCATAGCTCTTGGACATTCCTCAAAATACTGTGTTATAAATTGATTTGAAATAATTTTGACTGTGATTTTACAAGGATTTATTAGCAATAGTGTTAAATTTACTTGTTGTGTTTCATTTTCCATCTTAGGTTATTGACATTTTGGCAATTGATCTGTCAAAGAACATATCCTTATCTAAACATCTTTCAGGGAGGCAAGTTTGAGTGTAAACTGCTTTGGAGTCTTTCCATACCAAGTATAGAAAGATGGTCATTGATTAATCAGAATTTTATTTCCTTTTTGTCCTGCAAATAAACAATATTGCAGGGGCCACTGAGGAACTCTGGCATTAGGTAACTTATGATAAGCTTAAACCTTCCTCACTGGTGAATCCTCCTAAACACTGTCCCTCTTTGTCCTATTTTTAGTCCAACTTTCTTTCTTTTCCTTCAGTCCACAGTATTCTGAGTTGGCCTCCATGTCCCTTGAGTTTGTAACTTCCTTGTAGAGGAGAGACATTCCTGAAAATGGACATTTCACCTGGTTATGTTAAAATCTGTGGCATTGTCAAAGACTTCCCAAATCCCAGGGGAAAAAAGAAAAGTCTGCTAAGTCACTTACTCTTCTGCTGTGCACACACTCTCCAGGAATCAATCTATCTTCTGATTGAGCCAAGAGATGCAAAAGCATGGTTGGAAAGAGTCCAGTAGACCTGACCTTAAAATATTTTAAGATTAGTGAAATTTTAGTGCTTAAAAATGAAAGAACTGAAAATCTTCTGAAACTTTTACAAAGGACACTGATAATGTAAGAGAAAATTATTGTCCTAAAGTAGCATAAAGGAAAGATAAATATTAATCTAATGCTTTTAAGATTTTATTTGAGAGAGAGAGTGAGAGAGAGAAGGAGCAGGGGGAGGGGCAGAGGAAGTCTGATGCAGGGCTCGATCCCAGGACTCCGGGATCATGACCTGAGGCAAAGGCAGACGCTTAATCAACTGAGCCACCCAGGCACCCCTGGGGTTGGCTCTTTATGTTGCTAAACATAACCATCCTCAAAGCTGTTTTCCTAAAAAAAATTGGCTAAATTGTGATTTTGAATAATGGCCTCGACCCCTAGATCACCAAGCGAGAATGAGAAAGAGGAGACTGCAGAGCTTTTGTGTAATTCCAAGTGTTTTTTTTTTTTTTAAGATCTATTTATTTGAGAGAGCCTGAGCGAGTACAAGATGGGGGGGGCAGAGGGAGAGGGTGAGAATCAAGCAGACTCCCTACTGAGCTTGGAGCCTGACGTGGGGCTTGACCTCCCTACCCTCCCTACCCTGGGATCAGGACCTGAGCCAAAACCAAGAGTCAGATGCTTGACTGCCTGAGCCACCCAGGCATGCCCTAAGTGTGTACACAGATGTTTACAAATTATGTATATATATACGCACACATGTTTTAAGATTTTATTTATTTATTAGGGAGAGAGAGCACATAAGCAGGGGTAGCAGCATGCAGAGAGAGAGGGAGAAGCAGACTTTCCACCAAGCCGGGAGCCCGATATGGGGCTGGATCCCAGGACCCCAGGATCATGACCCGAACTGAAGGCAGACACCCAACCGAGCCACCCAGGCGCCCCTACAAATTATATTTTTTATTTTTTATTTTTATTTTATTTTATTTTATTTTTTTAAAGATTCTATTTTATTTATTTATTTGAAAGAGAGAGAGAGAGCGAGCAGGAACACAAGCAGGGCGAGTGGGAGAAGGAGAAGCAGGCTTCCCGCTGAGCAGGGAGCCCAATGCGGGGCTCGATCCCAGGACCCTGGGATCATGACCTGAGCCGAAGGCAGACGCTTAACGACTGAGCCACCCAGGCACCCCCAAATTATATTTTTTAAAAAGTTCATATACCCCTATCAATTTGTCTTTTTGAACCACTTAGACTTTTTATTTTCTAAAAAGGAATTACATCTCTTCACTGATTTTTCTTAAAGATTTTATTTATTCATTTGAGAGCAAGAGACAGCACACAAGCAGGGGGAGAGTCAGAGCGAGAGAGAAGAAGCAGGCTCCCTGCTGAGCCAGCCGGAAGCCTGATGTGGGGCTCGATCCCAAGACCTGGAGATCATGACCTGAGCTGAAGGCAGACGCCTAACCATCTGAGCCACCCAGGCGCCCCAAATACATGTTTTTAATTCAAGACACAAAACAGCAGGCACAAGAACACGGAGACTCTCCCCTTTTTTCTCTGAAAGAAGGCTATAAAACTCCCACAAAAGACAGGAACAGGAAGACCGAAGATACTGTTATCAGTCCCGAGAAAGCACCAGAGAAACCTACATACAAAACCTTACTACAGGGCGCCTGGGTGGCTCAGTTGGTTAAGCGACTGCCTTCGGCTCAGGTCATGATCCTGGAGTCCCGGGATCGAGTCCCGCGTCGGGCTCCCTGCTCTGCGGGGAGTCTGCTCCTCCCTCTGACCCTCCCCCCTCTAATGTGCTCTCTCTCTCTCAAATAAATAAAATCTTAAAAAAAAAAAAAAACAAAAAACCTTACTACATTAGTCTCCTCCCATATATTTACCTTTCTCACAAATGCCAACCTGGGAACCCTAAGACTCCTTCGTTTTCTCCTGTCATTTCTCTACAACCTAACTGTTCTTTGTTGATGCTCTAGAAGCTGGAATTTGGAGCCACCGTTTTGAGTTACTTCTGGTTTAGGTTCCTCCTGGAGATGTGCGCTGCATGCTGCAGTAAGCTTCCTCTCTCCCTCCCTCCCTCAGATCTATCTTTATGTTACATGGACCTCAGCCAAGAACACAGAAGGGTAATAGAGGGAACATCATTTTTCTTTTCCTACACCTGCTGGATGTAGACATACGAACAAAAAAGTATACCCCACGCCCTCACCAATTTTCTGTACATCCTTGGGGCCACACAGTCTACCCCCTGGGCCCTGACGGAAGGTTCGATGATAGCTTTGATTGCTCTGCAATGTTTTGATGCTCTGGTGCCATCCCCCAAAGAAAGTACGTATGATTTATAATGTAAATGCTGTGAAAGGTGGACAGAGTATGCTTCTAAATGTCAAAATTCCCCCTGCCTTTCCATTTGAATTATAGCAACTACACCTACTGTCATTTACAATTTTTGTTCACCTCAAGAGGAAGAAAATTTTCCAAATTGCTGAACCCTGGTTTTTCACATGGGCAATGACCCTCTCTGACAGACCCCAAACTGCCTTACTCCAAGTCAAGAAGAAGGTGTTGTTTTGATTTGTAAAAGTGTGGTAAAAATGGACATCACGTACAATTTATCATTTTAGCCATTTGTAAGCATCCAGTTCAGTGGCATGAAGTCCATTTACATCCTCCTTGTCATGTTACCTCTTTTAAACCACCTTTAGGGCGCCTGGGTAGCTCAGTTGGTTAAGCGACTGCCTTCGGCTCAGGTCATGATCCCAGCGTCCTGGGATCGAGTCCCACGTCAGGCTCCCGGCTCGGCGGGGAGCCTGCTTCTCCCTCTGGCCCTCTCCCCTCTCATGCTGTTTCTCTCTCTCTCAAATAAATAAATAAATAAATAAAATCTTTTAAATAAATAAATAAATAAACAACCTTTAGAGTTAAAACAACACTTAGAGTCGTGATTTGCCCAATGAGTGTCCTCCCTTCATTTGGAAGTTCTATGTATGGGGGTGCTTGTCCATCTTCCTCTTTTTACTCGTGAGGAGGTAGGGCATGAAATCCCCAAGTAGCCAGATGGTAGCACCGTCGATTCAAAGTTACCTGCACACTAAATCTATAAACATGGTCTGGAAATCATTTAAGTTCATCTGCCTCCAGTGAAATTGTTGCTCTGGATTATAACCAATCTTCTCCATGTTCTTCTAACAATATTTCTCCTTCTTTTCACCTGGTACTTTGCCTGATCATGAAGCAGTCCCATCTGGCAAGAACTGTATTACCTGCCTGCCACACGAGACAAAAGTATGCACAGGCCTGTCCCCATCTTACCCTTTTTGCCTACCCCGTCATTTCGGAAAATGTGTCCTTCATAAAAATGTGTGCTTCCTCCTGTCAGAAGCCAAACCTGAAATAAAAGACTTAGATGTAAAGAAACAAGAATATTGATTGATTAAAAAAAAAAAAGAGCCCCCCCAAAACAGCAGGTGCCTGAGGGTGCACTGACCTCTGCCCTTTCCTTCCTGGAAGTGGGAAATACCACCCTTTCCATGGAAAATGTCCTCCCTATGCCAGAAGGAGAGTGACATTCTTGTCAAGGACAGGAAGCTAAGAATAAGAAAATTCTGTACAGACTTTGTTATAAATAATGCTTATCTTCCTGTGGTTTCTCCACAGAGTTTAGTTACTTTTCCACAACCACCTGTCTGTTCAGCCCAATATAAAAGCATTTAGGTTCTGCCACTTCTTTCGGTCCTTGTTTCCTTAGGAGGACTCCCTTGTCATGTAAAATTTATAAGCAATAAATTTGTGCACTTTTCTCCTCTTAATCTGTCTGTGTCAGTATAGTTCTCAGACCCAGCTGCAACCCTAAGATGATTGAGGTATGGTTTTGCCTTAATGACATCTTCCTTTTGGCATCTTGGAATTCTACCTCCTTCATTGGTTTGATTCTTCAGTATGCGGACGTGCTCTCAGCTACCATCTTAAGAAATTGTATGAATATTTTCAGTGTCTTACTTTTTTTAATTTAAATTCAATTAACTAACATATAGTGTATTATTAGTTTCAGTGGTGGAGTTCAGTGATTCCTCAGTCTTATAGAACACCCAGTGCTCATTACATCACGGAGTGAGATCATATGATAATTGTCTTTCTCTGATTGGCTTGTTTTGCTTAGCATAATACCCTCTAGTTCCATCCACGTCATCGCAAATGGCAAAACTTTAGGTTTTTTGATGGCTGTGTGATATTCCGTTGTATATATATACCACATCTTCTTTATCCATTCATCTGTCGATGGACATCTGGGCCCTTTCCATAGTTTGGCTATTGTGGACATTGCTGCTATAAACATTGGGGTGCAGGTGCCCCTTCAGATCACTACACTTGTATCTTTGGGGTAAATACCTACTAGTGCAATTGCTGGGTCATAGGGTAGCTTTATTTTCAACTTTTTTTTAAAAGATTTTATTTATTTATTTGTCAGAGAGCACAAGCAGGGGGGAGCGGCAGGCAGAGGGAGAAGCAGGCTCTCAGCCCAGTGCGGGACTCGATCCCAGGACCCTGGAATCATGACCTGAGCTGAAGGCAGACACTTCACTGACTGAGCCACCGAGATATCCCTAAAAATTTTCAACTTTTTGAGGAACCTCCATACTGTTTTCCAGAGTGGCTACACCAGCTTGCGTTCCCACCGACAGTGTAAGAGGGTTCCCCTTTCTCCGCATCCCTGCCAACATCTGTTGTTCCTGACTTTTTCATTTTAGCCATCCTGATGGGTATGAGGTGGTATCTCATTGTGGTTTCGATTTGTATTTCCCTGATGCCGAGTGATGTGGAACATTTTTTCATGTGTTTCTTGGCCATTTGTGTGTCTTCTTTGGAGAAATGTCCATTCGTGTCTTCTGCCCATTTCTTGACTGGATTATTTGTTCTTTGGGTGTTGAGTTTGGTAAGTTCCTTATAGATTTTGGATACTAGCCCTTTATTGCAGTGTCTTTCAAAATAAAACCTACTCCTACTACAGGATCCAGCAATAAATTACTGACCCAAATGAGTAAAAAACTTACATTCACACAGAAACCTGCACACCAATGTTTACCACAACTTTATTCATAACTGCCAAAACTTGGCTGGAAGCAACTAAGATGTCCTTCAGGAGGAACCAACATACTGCTCTGGTGCAGGATGTTGATAGGATAGCGTAGGGGTGGGGTGGGGCTCTGGGTACCCGTGTGTGTGTTTGGTGGGCAGGGAGCAGTGAAGGCAGAGCAGAGAGCATATGAGAAATCTCTGTACTCTCCGCTCAATTTTGCTGTAAACCCAGCAAAATTGTTTTGGCTCAGGTCATGATCTCAGGGTCGTGAGGTGGAGCCCCCATGTCAGGCTCCCCGATCTGCAGACAGTCCGCTTAAGATTTTCTCTTCCTGTCTGTCTGACCCCCGCCCCCTGCCCTCACTGTCTCTCTAAAATAGATTTTTTGTTTGTTTAAAGATTTTTATTTATTTGAGAGTGAGAGAGAGAGCACAGAAACAGGGAGAGGGGCAGAGGGAGAGGGAGAAGCAGCCCGACGCAGGGCTCCCTGGGATCGTGACCTGAGCCAAAGGCAGATGCTTAACTGACTGAGCCACCCAAGTGGCCCTGCTTTTGCATAAATCTGTTGGGCTTGGACAAATGTCAGTTTGCAAGCTCCTTGGGAGCTTCCTGGGTATAATCTGAAACCGGCCCCTGTACACAGAGGGCAGGAAGAGACCAACCAAGGAGGAAGTCCACCCCAGATTGGTAGGTGGCAGGTTTAATAAGCAAGGAAACTAATATATGAGGCTTGTCTTGGATGCCACCAGAGGAGTAGATCTCCTTACCTGCCCACCAAATCTTGAACATTTATAGAGATCTTAACTGTGTTTAGTCACCTATACCATCAAGATGGTCTCAACAACGCTGTATTCCCTCAAGGCTGTGTCCATGGAATAGCTTCCACCGGGGACGGTAGGCACAGCATACATTCCAAGGACAGGGGAGAGGGTGAGGAACCTCCAGTTGTTGGGTTCAACTCAAGGGTCAACCAGACCTCCTCTGACAGCCTATTTGTTTGGGTTTCTTCTTTTCCCTTGGTCAATGTGTCTATCTGCCAATTTTATTCTTGTTTTTTGAAATTGCTGTAGCGATTCTAATTCCTTTGCATAGGGGCGCCTGGGTGGCTCCGTCAGTTATGCGTCTGCCTTTGGCTCAGGTCATGATCCTAGGGTTCCGGGGGGGGGGGGGGGGGGGGGGGGGGGGGGGGGGGGGGACGGAGGGGGACGGAGGGGGGAGGGGGGCTTTCCGCCGGGGACCCTTCCACCGATTAGCCCGCCGCCATCAGTGGTGGCGAGCCGGCTGGAGCAGTGGGGTAAAGAGTTGCAGGTCACGTCGGTCCCCGCAGGGTGCGTGCTCGGGGTTCCCTCGGAGGGGCTCGTGCTGTCCCCCCCCGTTGGAAGGGCTCAGAGGCCGAGTCGTGCGTGGGGCCGTGCCAGGGGGTGCTCCCCCGGCAACGAGGGCCGGCGGCGGTCTCTGAGCCCGCCCTCGGCTGGCGGTCGGTCCGCGCGGCTGAGCGTGGGGACGGACGTGCGGGCGGCCGGCGGTCCGGCTCCGCGCCCCGGTGGCGGCGTCCTCTTCCCCGGCAGCCCCCACGGCCGCCGCCATGTGTCCCGTTCTCCTCCCACCCCGCGTGTGTGGGGGATGAGAATGGGCGCCAGCGGCGGCCTCCTGTTGGCCGGGTGCTCACGGCGGCCCGGCGTCCGCTCGGACGGGGTGAATCGCGGCGAGTTGAAGGACGGTGTCTCCTGTCTACACCGACGCACGAACAGCGGGCAGGAGCCCGCCGCCGCATGCCCGCCCTCGCGGGGGCCCGGTGTAGGGCCCCCCGCAGGCTGGATGTTGGCAGGAGCGGAAGGCGACGGGCCTGTGGGAGGCGCAGAGCGGGGAGCGCGAGCCCGCAGCCCGCCCGGTGGGGCTCCTCCCGCCCAGGGCCCCCGGCAGGCAGGGCAGGCGTCCCCCTCCGCGGCGGTGCTGCTGCTCCGCGAGGGGCGCCACCGGGCATGGGTCAGGGTGCACGGCGTCCTGGGCGTTCGGTCCTGGGGATCCCACGGGCGACGCCAGTGTGGAGGGCGGGCCGGGGTGGCCGCCTGCCAGGCCCTAGCTTGTCCCCGGGGCGTCAGGGCCTCGCTCGGAGCCCACGGGGCACACGGAGGCGAGGCTGGCGTGGCCCGCGGGGGGAGGCGGCTCCTCAGGACCCCGCAGGCTGCCCGGCTGGTGCCGCTCGGCTGGAGCTCGACCGTGATCGCCCACGTGAGGCGGCGAGAGGACCAGGCCTCAGCTGGGTGCAGGCGGGGGGGGGGAAGGGTGTTAGCCTCGCGGCGCTTCCGTGGGGTCTGCCCTTTCGGGGAACCTTGAATTTATGACAAGCTGGAGTATGGTGTCTGCAAAAGCCCTGCAGGGCCTGCTGGGTTTGTCCTTTGTCAGTTGTGCTGAGTGGGCGGCTGGCGGTCAAGTGACTTGCAGGGTGTTGACAATAAAGATGCGTGGGAGCCGGAAGGTGGAGCAACCACAACCCAGATGTTTGCCTTTCCTTTGTGGGACCGAGCCCCGCGTCGGGCTCCCTGCTCAGCGGGAAGACGGCTTCTCCCCCTCCCACTCCCCCTGCTGGGGGTCCTGTTCTTGCTTATCGCTCTGTGAGAGTCTTTAAAAAGAAAAAACAGATGAAAAGGTGTAGATTCCGTGCCCAGGGGCTGAACTAAGAACCAGGTTCCACACTGGGATCATTCTTCCTGTTGTGGAGCTAGCTGTGAATGTGAGTGAGTTAAGATCGACCTCTGGCTCAGACGGGGGGGGGGTTGAGGAACAGTCTGGCCCAGTGACTTCTTAGCTTTAAAGGCGGTCCTAGGATCTACAAATCCTGGGGGTGAAGGGTGTGTGTTGTGTTTTGATTCCGTTTTACAGGGTTGTTTTTTTTTTTTGTATTATGCTTATGAGTCTTCCATTTCAGGATTTGGGGGATAATAGGTCTGTTTTTGACTTTTCACCCTTGAAAGCAGTACTTTTTTTTGTCCCTAATAAAGTAAAATATTTAGACTCTCTTAAGTTTGTTTCTATCCAGAACATGTTTGTAAAAATCTAGTCAAGACAATATAAACAATGACTACATGGGGGGAAAGGGGTCCTTAGAAAGGTTCATTTATACTAAGTTTGAAGTTTTATTTGTGGTGGTCAGCAGCATAGATAAATGAAGCAACATCTTGGTTCTCTCAAAATAATCAACATTAAAGGAAAATGGTTTTTAAAAGTAAACACTGGAGTTATATATATATATAGATTTATTACCATCTGTGGTTCGGTTATACAATTAATATGTGCAGTTTTACAGCCTGTTCATTAACCTTCAATAAAGCTTTATTAAAAAAATCAAAGAGAGGTCTTAAGTCCCCCCACTTTTTTTTGCACAAAAGTCCATCGCCCCTCATTGTACGTCAGGGAAGGGATGCCCTGCATCACTGAGAATTCAAGATAATTTCGATCCTGGTGAGCAACATCCTGTTGCCATTTTCTGGACTATAAAACTTAAGTCTGAGAACAGCCTCAGGTTCCTCAACTACAGATGTGGAGTGTTATAAACTTGAACCACAGGCATGGTCACTGAAATATCTGTGGATGTAAGTTCCTGTATCATCCCACAGTCCTGTTTCTGTACAAGTCACCTGGCCCCTCTATGTCCTCTTACTACAAGCAGTGATACCCAGAAAAGTGAACCCACACATGAAGGCACATGATTCCTTTGCAGTACTTGGGACAACTTCCCCCCACCCTAGTGTTCCACAGTATGTGGTGACACAGAGATTATGCTGTTCTCATGGCACTCTAGGAGGCCTGGGAAGGTAAATAGTATTCTGAACTCCCACCCCCCAAGCTTCATCAAAACTGGGTCAGAAACTTCGTGAGGAAGAAGGGAAACAGCTAGCCCTTCATTCAGAAAGTTCAAGAGAGAGCAGGGGAAGTCTTTGGGGGACTCTCTTACCCCTGGTTTATATAATATCCTAGTTGGTTCCCTCAGAGTGAATGTTAGACCTTATAGGGAAGGCTTTCCCACTGCATTCATGAGGTTATCTGGTGTGCAGTTTTCGGTGTTGAATGATGTGGGAGCTTTGGCTGAAGGATTTCCCACACTCCCCACACTCGTAAGGCTTTTCTCCTGTGTGGACTCTCCGGTGCTGGATGAGGTTGGACTTTTGGCTAAAGGATTTGTCACACTCACTGCACTTATAAGGTCTGGCTCCAGTGTGAATTCTCTGGTGTTGATTGAGAGTGGACCTGTGGCTGAAAGATTTCCCACATTCGCCACACTCGTAAGGCCTTTCTCCTGTGTGAATGCGCAGGTGCTGAACAAGTTTGCATTTGTAGCTGAAGGATTTTGCACATTCATTGCACTTGTAAGGCCTGGCTCCGCTGTGAATTTTCTGGTGTTGAATGAGGTTGGAGCTTTGGCTGAAGGAATTCCCACACTCCCCACACTTGTAAGGCTTTTCTCTCGTGTGAACCCTCTGATGTTTAATGAGAGTAGAGCTGTAGCTGAAGGCTTTCCCGCATTCGCCACACGCATAAGGCCTCACTCTAGTGTGAATCTGCAGGTGCTGGACAAGTCTGAATTTGAAGCTGAAGGCTTTTCCACATTCACTGCATTTATAAGGCCTTGCGCCAGTGTGAATTCTGTGGTGCTGAATGAGATTGTAGCTTTGGCTAAAGGATTTCCCACATTCATTACACTCGTAAGTCCTTGGTCCTGGGTAAGCTCTCGGGCAATTAGTAAGGGTGGAGCTTTGGTTAAAAGGTTTCTCACAGTTATCCCAGTCCTGATAACCTTCTCTGGTGTGAACCTGCGGATGCTGGAAAAGCTTGTATTCACAGCTGAATGATTTCCCATAGCTGCTGCATGTGTGAGGACTTTCTCTACCCTGAAAGGACTCCTCAAGTTCCAAGCTGCTGTGTGGATTGGCCCCTTTGAGAGTGGCCTGATGCTGGAGAAGACTCAATATGGCCAGGAAGTCCTTCCCAATTTCCCCACAGGGGAAAGGCTTCCCTGACACATGCAGTTTGTAGCTTGTCACAAGCTCCATGTCCCATCGGAATGGCTTCTCTTCGTTGTGCTGGTGAAGATCTGCACTGAACCACAGTCGTTTCCCACATGCCTCGCAGGTGTAAGATTTCTGCCCAGGGTGTGATCCTTGGTCCTCAGCCATGTACAAAATGTCTCTCCCAAGCAAGACACACTTCTCACAGGGCTGAGCTTTCCAAACGGAGGAATCTGGACTTGGAGTCTTGCCCAGTGCCATTTGTTGCACAGAAACGGCCTCCTCGTCCTCCATTCCATACCAACAACCTGAAAGTACAGAAATGCTGGTGTGAAATATGTGTTATCTTTGGTGGAAGCTGTCACAAATGTCTGTCGTGCACAGTTGAATAAGGCCACTGGATATGTTTTCAAAAAGAGGGTGTTGGGGTCAGGTTGATAAAAGGGGCTGGAGTCCCGGAACTGTAAAGTCACAGGTGTTAGGGAGGCCTCACAAGATGGGGGTGGTGGTGGTGAGGTGTGTGAAGCACAGAAGCAGCAGCAGGGTCTCAAATTCACTCCTCTGCCCCCGGCCTGCAGCAGGGCTGGAGTGCTGTGTGCAAGTTTAGGCCTAGGGCCAGGAACAGATGGTTGCAAGTGACTAGATTGCTAGTCCAAGACTAAGGAGGGGTGTATCCAATGTTGAGAAACAGGTGTGAAGGTATGAAAGGTGGAAGCAGTGCAAGGGGTTGAAAACTGAGGAAGAGGGAAGGAAAGGGAGAGAGAGGTGTGGGCACTTCCATCAAGGATCCTGGACTCCTCTAAACCCCAGCTGAAAACTGGGACTTGGATGAGGCAATGACAGGACCGGTGATGCTCCGGAGCAAATTCATGCATGACCAAAACCAGAACATACTCTAAGCAGACCCCACGGGAATAGCCCCTCGTCCTCAATGCAACTGGTGGCCTCAGACAAGAAGAAACATGAGCTTCTGAGAAGGAGGGAGAAAACCTGGGCAGGTGCCATGGGTGTGGACAAGAGTGGCCGATGCTAACCCATCAGGCTCCTGGGGGGGTTTGCAGGCAGCTCTACAAGAGGGTTGTTGTTGAGCCCACTCCTAGTGATGGCAGTACCCACGACCCAAACGTGAGAAAAAAAGCAGAATCTGGCTGGGGGAGGGCTGGGGTTCTTACCCAGTGAGATCACAAGTGCAAAGTTCTCCAGCATCACATCATGGTACAGGCATCTCTGAGTCTCATCCAGGAGACCCCACTCTTCCCACGAAAAGTATACAACCACGTCTTCAAAGGTCACACTACCCTGCCATGATTGGGGAGAGATGAAACCACAAACAGCCCTCCTCCAAAGGACCCACACTCCAGGCCCGGCACCCGCCTGCCCCCACTCATCCTCCTCCCAGGCCTCCCACCTTAGAGGAGATGTCCAGCCGTATAAACAATAGGCGTGGGGGCAGACAGAATCTTAAGCTCATGGCCAGGTGGCAAGGCCTCAACAACCTCCCCAGTGCATTCACCAGGCACAACCAAAGATCGCCTGAACTACTGCTCCTCAGTCCCTAATACCAAGGAGATGGGAGCCATGAGCTCACACACCTCTTTTATAGCTTTATGGCATCATGAGTGCTTGGCAAGTCAGAGCCCACGGCCTAGGGCAGCCTCAAGTCTACTATCAAGGATACTAGAGCAACCCCACTAAAATTTAAAATCCAATATCCCTATATCCAGATATGGGGAATGAGTATTTAAATAGAACACCAGGCCAAGTATTTAACCCTTAAATTAAGCTCATCTACCAGGCTCCAGGTAAGGATGCCATCACTAAGCAGCAGCCTGCTCATGTCTTCTCTTCCCCTCGAAGTCTTCTGTCCCTTACCTCTGTTTGAGAGACCACTTGCTGCAAAAAGCAGGTCTAGACTCTCAGTACCCATCCTCTTCTGCTGGGCCTTTTAATAATCTTCTCACCATCATTTGAATTTCCCTTCCTCCATGTGACACAAAGTTCCACCTATGTGTCTAAGGCTGAACCCCACCTCAAATCTGTAGACTTTTATATCCAGCTGCCCACCTACTGCCAGCATGGAGTAGTATTTTCTGAAACATGTCAGGCTCTCTTAATACGGTTGCTGAGACAAAAAGCCCTAGGGGTCATCCCTGTCTCCTCCTGTTGTGTCTACCTTACTCTCTTAAAACCCACCCAACACTTTCTCTTACTTCCAGAGCCACGACTTACATCTCTGTAGTAACGTCAGATCCAAGCCGTCAGAAGGAAAGAACACGTGCATCTCCCTGACTACTCACAGCTCAGCCATACTGGTAGCTGTGCCCCATGACCACCTCATTTTGCTGACTTTTGCTAGACCTGCAAACACTTCCATCCATATAACCTCTAGTTTGATGTCATTCCACCGTCCTGGACACCCTCCCCCTTACATGTCGGGCTCCAAAAGTGCTTCATCAGTAGAGGTGTGGGGCTCAATGAGCTCCTATCTCCACTGTTCCTGATTGTCCCTCGGCCTGTGAATCCAGGCCTTTCCCTGCTTACGGTGGAGACCAGGTTTGGCCTGGGCCACAGCGATGCAAGCAGGGGTCCTGAGGGTCTTAGGCATTTACCTGAGGTGGGTCCCTGGGTGTGGCCGCCGCCATCGGACTCTGTGGGAAGAGCAGGGCCGGGAGCAGTGCGGTGCCGCGGGGATGCCTCCTCTCGTGCCTCCCCAGTCGTCACCTTGTCCTGACCCTGTGCTCTGGAACCTCTGAACAGGAAACAGACCTGAGAGCTGCCAAAACGACTGCCACAAGGACCCCGGAAGTCCTGCCCCGACGTGATGGCACACACGGAAACGCCCGTCTCCTGGACCTTCATTGGCTCCACGCGGGCGTCACTCGGTGCACGGTCCTCTGGGCAATGCCGTTCTTTGTGCTCCACAGGCCTCTGCGAAGGGTGCCACACATCAGAAAGTCCTGGGCCACTGGGAAGTGTGGTGAGGGGGCTGTGTCCTGGGGAGTTGCCTGCAACTGATCACTTTAATGTTGTAAGCACACTCCCAAAGGTGACAAATCCAAATGGACGGACCATCCCATAGAGTTACTCGTAACAGTGTGTCTGACCTTGGGGGGGAGAAACTGGGAAGGATGTGACCTCACCTCCTACTTTTTTGCTTTTCTCAAGGTGCACTGCCCATTCTGTGCTTTTGTCCAACATCAGAAAGCCACCGATTCTGGTATTTGGAGGAGTATGAGGGGGACTACAATAGCCTTACAGCCACGAAAGTGATTCAAAGCTTTCAAAACCAAATTCTCAACGCAGAGTGGTCTCCAGACTTTGCAAATGCTAGGAGTTGTTAAGTTCCAAACCAAATTCCATGTCCTATTAGAGATTCACTGACCCCAGCTGCGCCTCCCTAGCTTACAGAGCTGTCTGCAGGACCCCCCGTGGAAGGGATACGCCCTTGCAAGGACTGGGAATACACGAGTACTCACTTCCGTGGAGGTAGTTCTATCTATCTAGGAGGTTTGAATAGATGAAGATATAGATCCATTAAGGACAGTGTGAGCTGCTTACTCCTGAACTGAGGTGCCACAGAGCACATACCTAGTCTTACTTTGTCGCAGTGATTTGGTAAATCTGCATGTATATGAAGGATACGGCATCACAGATGCTAGGAGTTTCTCACTGGAAATGCCATGTAAATGGAAGCGCCTGGGAAGGAGAAGCCCTCCCACAAGTGTGTGCGTGAAGAACATTCCCAAAACAACTGCATGAAGAATTTTTTTGGCTCTTAAATTAGGAAACACTCTAAAGCTCATAACTAACTCTCCTGTGGAACAATTTAGCAGGTCTGTCATTTCCAGGTAATGAAGCCCTAGTCAAAGGGCCATCCAGAATTGATAAATGGTGTGGTATCTGTTCTGACGGCTCCACCTTCAGGCTTCCTTATTTCCCTCCAACAAGACAGTAGTGAAATTACGCCTATTAATAACATTAGAACACAACTGAAAGGAAGGGCCTTGTACATCTTTCACTTTAAATCAGAAGCTAGAAATGACAGCCAAGTGTAGCCCAGTTGTGAATGCAAAATAACCACAAAAAGCCTTTGAAGGGAATAAATAAAAGTTAAAAGTGCTACTCCAGTGAACACACAAATGGTAAGAAAGCAAAACAGCCTTACTACTGATAGAAAGTTGTAGTGGTCTGCAAAGAAGATCAAAGTGGCCCCAAAGTTCCCTTAAGCCAAAACCCTTAACTGTCTCCAATTCTAGGAAGGCTGAGGTGAGGAGTCGGCAGAAGGATAAGCTGAAAGTCAGCAGAGAGGCTGGTTCCTGAGGTTGAAGGAAAATACAAGGTGAAGCAGCTAGTGCTGATCTGGACGATTAGCTGAGATCAGTCGCGAAGGTGGCTACACTAAACCACAAATTTTCAAGGTAGACAAAACAGCCTTCTATTGGAAGATGCCATCTAGCACTTCCAGAGCTAGAGATGTCAAGCCTGCCTGGCTTCAGAGGAGAGGACAACTGTCTTGTTAGGGGCCCAGTGCTCATTTAAGAATTAAGCTGAATCCACTCTGCCTGAGGTATAAATGGAACAACAAAGCCCAGATGACAGTACATCTGTTTATATGTTTATATGGTTTACTGAATACTGAGACCTGACTGCTCACTGACAATGCACCCGGTCACCCAATCACCCAAGAGCTCTGATGGAGATGCTAACGCAACATCCATTCTGTAGCCCATGGATGAAGGAATAATTTTTGACTTTCAAGTCTTTGTAAGGCGAGAGAAGGGATTTAGGACTTCCATGGAAGAAATAACAGTAGATGTGGGGTGGAAACTGCAAGACAACTAGATGTAAAGAAGATGTGACTGAATGGCTGTAAGGTACGATCTCATGATAAAACTTGAACGGATGAGGGGCGCCTGGGTGTCTCAGTCGTTAAGCGTCTGCCTTTGGCTCAGGTCCTGATCCCAGGGTCCTGGGATTAGGAAGCCTGCTTCTCCCTCTCCCCCACTCCCCCTGCTTGTGTTCTGTCTCTTGCTGTGGAATCTATTCCTGGTGAAGATGCTGAAATGACCAAAGAAGGTTTTTCTGAAAGGAAGAGTCAACTGCTATGGTAAACTTCATTGTCTTGTTTTAAGAAATTGGCACAGCCACCCTGAGCCACAAACAAAAAGATGAGGACTCGCCGAAAGCTCAGATGAAGGGTGTGCAAGAAAATATTCTTCTTAAGTAAGGTCTGAATATTGGTTGTTTTTTTGACCTAATGGTTTCTGTACACTTAAAAGACTACAGTGTAAAGTGTAAACCTAGCTTATTATTATATATGTACTGGGAAACCAAAAACTTCATTTGACTTGCTTTATTGCAGTGGTCCAGAACCCAATCTATGCCTGTAGTATTTGCTGGAGCTGGCTCTAAAAATGTAAGCAGCAGCACAGGCAGAAAGGAGCCTTCCCTGGAGCATCCATTATGTGACAAAAGCAAAAACTTTTTAGAAAAGAGGAGTGTCCTCCCTCAGAAGACAGAAAGTTGGCACTGAGATCAAACTACACAAACCAACCTCCAGCTTTCTCCCATTTTTTAAACCTCTTGTGCTCAGAGTGTGTAGGGAAAGAGGGAAAGAGGTCCCTACCCAAGAAATGTGCTCTTTTCCCTGTCATTCATAGCATTAGATTAAAAATGCTATTTAGACAGACATTTATTATTCATCACAGTCCACATGCATTGTCTCTTCACACAACATTTTTCACCCAATGTGTTCATAAAATAAATATGTTGGGTATTAGTTTAAAATTCAAATCAGCATAGGATTTCTACTGTCAAAAAGCCAAAATCATGAAATTCTGAATTAATTGCTTACACAATGGCTCCTTTTGGCTCCTTTTGTATCCTACAACTGTTACTCAACACTGAATTTAAAATTATTCCCAGCAGATTAACTGGCACAGTTTATGAGACTACAAATATTTTTTAAAGTGTTACTAAATACTACACAATTGCATATTCTGGAGGGAACTTAGAGCCCAAAGACTCTATGCGGAAAAAGTTTTCCTTGCCCCCAAAGCAGAACGGAGAAACACGTTTGTCACTGCTAATGAAGTAGAAAGGGCAGAAATGTTGAGAAAGATGAAGACACAAGGGAAGGGAGGTGGTCGTGAGCCGAGAGCTCGGATTCACAAACAGGGTCAAACATACTCACCAGGATCAGGATGGTGCATACGGCCCTCGCCTCACAAGAAGAGAGCTACTGCTGAGAAGGTACTCACCCCTCTGCTTGTATCTGGAAAGAACAAAGACAAGGTGGAGTCAGGCCCACCATGAGGCTCAAGCACATTATATCAATATCCCTGATGCTGTAAAGTTTCGATGCCTCCTAAGCTGCTCAATCTGTCTGCAACAGCCCAGGGAAAATGTATCCATTTCCCTCAAGTACTTAATGTTCTGCTTCTCAACAAAACTGATACGAACTCATGTAGAAATGTCTGAAGTAAAGGGGGAGGCATCTCCAAGGACCCCAAACTCTAGTCTGAGTGAGAAAGACAATATTCTGATTTAAGTTAGTGGAAACTACCTTATCAATTTAGACAGCATGCTAAGGCTGACTTTAGTGATGAAGAAAGAAAGAATACTGGGCCAGCAGACTGGGTCATTATCATTATACCTACCAGAGAATTTCTTTGTTCACATAATGAAACAAATTGTTTCAATTTAAATTATATATTATAAATTATATAACAATTCAACAATAAGTAATAAATAGAAATATTTATATTATAAACGGAAAACAGTCTGTGTGCTTAATAATACTAGATTTAAAATTCCTAAAAATAAAAAAATGAAGCTTATATTCACAAATCAATGTTCACAGTATCTTTACTCATTATATAGCACAGTACTAGGAACAAACGTCAACGGATGAATAACTGAAAAAATTCTTCAACATCCATACAACGGAATACTCTCAAGCGTGTTACATTTAGTAGGAAAAAATTTCATAAAACTACAGAGATGGAGAATGGATTAGTTAGTGCTTTTCAGAGGACAGGGAGGGGGGTGGAGTGTAAATTGGTGTGAATACAAACAGCATGAGGAAGTTTTTGCAGTCACAAAACCAGTTTTATATCTTGATTGCATTGGTGGTGATCTGAATCTCTGTATGGGGAAAATTTTGTAACAGTACATACACATGTGCAAGTTAGAAACTGAGTAAGATCTATAGCTACCTAAGATGTCATCATTTTGGGAGGCTGGGTGAAGGGAACATGGGACTTCTATACTATTTACGCTGTGAATCTATACTTATTTTAAAAAGAGAAGTTAAATTTATTCATTTGAGAGAGTGAGTGCACAAGTGGGGGGGGAGGGGCAGAGTGAGAGGGAGAAGCAGACTCCCCATGGAGCAGTGAGCCAGGTGGGGGACTCAAGCCCAGGACCCGGAGATCATGACCTAAGCTGAAGGCGGACACTTAACCATCTGAGCCACCCAGATACCCCAAGAGAAGTTAATTTTAAATTCAAGAATATAACTGCTGCAAAGAGATGACAACACGCCATGGAGAGGACACCGCGCCCCTCTAAAACTGAAGAGTGGTTTGCGCACAAAGAAAAAAGGAAAGATTTCCAAAAGCCTTTTAGCATTGTGGATGTCAGATCAGAAATTATACATTTGGGAAAAGTACTTCTGTTTCACAAATGTATTCTCCTTAAAACCAAATAGGACTACTCTGACATTGCCTGAGCACACCTCAGATCTCTCTGCCTGAGTTGCTTTGTCCTCAAATAGCCACGTGAAATGCTTGCTGCCAGGTCCTTTCATGACAGCCCTATTTAAAACAATAGCTGAAAAATGCACTTCGTGTACAGTTCTACATGTTTTGACAGCATAATCACAAACTCATAAATTTACAGAACAGCCCCGTCTCTCCACAAGTCCTCCCTACCCCAGCCTTACGAAACCTTACAATGTGAGGTCTGTCCCTCAGGTTTTAGGCACACACTTTCCCAGACAGGCATCCCTACAAAACGCTGATGTGATTCCTCGTGGATGTTCACAAGTGCTTCCGTAGCGAGCGTGTCTGCCAGCACAACCGTGTGCGTGCGTGCGTGCGTGCACAGTCCTGCGTCTGCGTGTTTGTGGGTAAGCAGGGAAGGGAAAGGGACAGGGAAGGGTATTGGTGACTACTCCTAAAGCTGATCCAATTGTATATCCTAAAAGATTCGGTTATTCTGACTCAAAGTAGTGCAATTGCATATAAATGCATCAAGGCCCCAGAACGTCTCCCAAGTCATTCACAAGGTTCTCCTAAGAGCCTGAAGCTAAGTGGACACTTACCTGTGTACCAGTATTTTGTGTGCTTTCAGGTTTTATCCTACCAGCAGTCACCTAAGTGATAAATGCCCGCTTCTTTTTATCCTTCTTTATTATAGAGAATAACCAGGATTGCAAAACATGCTCATAGTGCTTTCTAGTATACCTAGAGTTCCCTGACAGAGCATAGGATATCCAGTTTAATGTGAGTTTCAGATGAATAATTTTATAAGGTATATTGCAGGGGACATACAGTAAAAAAAAAATATTGTTTATCTGAAATTCACATTTAAGTGAGCGTCCTGTATTTTTATTTTCTAAATCTGGCAACCCTAAGTATGCTGGTTGGTAATGCACTATTTCAACTGTGTGTAATTTTAACATGTTAAACTGGCCTTTTTAGTTTCTTATTATTGCTTAAACAATACAAACTTATTATATTACAGTTCTGGAAGTCGGGAGGTCCAAAATGGGTCTCAGTGATGTCAGCACGGCTAACTTACTTTCTGGAGGCTCTAGGAAAGAATTCATTCTTTTGCCTCCTTTAGAGGCCACCCACGGACCTGGGCTCATGGCCCCCTTCCATCTCAAAGCCAGCAACGGCCAGCTGAGTTGTCCTCACCGTGCATCACTCAGACACTTCCCATTTTCTGCCTATCATTTCCCCATCCAAAAACCCATATGATTACACTGGGCAGGCCCAGGTAATCCAGCATCCTCTCTCCACTTCTAGGTCAGTTGATTAGCACTCTTTACCTACTACTACCTTAACTCTCCTTTGCTGTGTAAGTGCGACATTATTCTACTTATCCCATTGGCTTAGAAACTACTGTAACTCCCCAAATCCAGCACAAACCTTCCCTCTCATTAACAATAACACTGGGTCATATGAGTTTAGGAATATCTGGTGCTGGGTCCACCTTAGGCCCTCCTAATATGACAGTGACTCCAAGAACTCCATCTTTTTAGGGGGTTTCTGCTTTATCCTTAACTGCATATTGATACCATCGGGCAGAGAAAGAGAAAAAAGAAACAAATCGTTTCCCCTCTTCTTCAGGATTCTATGCTCCCCCCTTACTGCTTTCATTCCAACCATTCCAACCTCAGATACTTTACCTTGCTGGAAGTAAATGTATTTTTTATTTATCTGTATCTTTGTGGTTGTATTAAGCTGTGAATACATTGAAAGTGTACAGTGTGGCGAGTTTTAACACAGATATATACCACCGAAACCATCGCCACAATCAAGACAGGAAACATATTCGTCGCCGTCCAAAATTTTGTCATAATCCTTTCCACTACGTCCCTCACTCATTCAACCACCATTCTCAGGAAACCACTGATCTGCTTCTGTGATAACGGATTACTCTGCATTTTCAAGAATCTTAAATAAATGGAACGATGCTGTGTGTTCATTTTGTCTAAATTCTTCCACTCAGCCTAATTGTTTAGAGACTCATCCATGTTGGTGCATAAATCCATATTACATTCCTATTAAGTAGTGGATATGTGCCCCCCAAATTCATATGTTGAACCCCTAACCTCAATGTAATGGAATTAGAAGGTAGGGTATGGGGAGGTAATTATGTTAGATAAGGCCATCTGGTTGGGACTCTCATGATGAGATTACTGCCTTTATAAGAAATACCAGAGGGGAAGATGGCAGAGTAGGAAGAGGAGGGCTCACCACCCACAGATAAACCAAGGCAACAACTACATATAACACAACTCACTCTGACAACGGCCTCAAGACTAGAACACTTATTCCACAGCTGAAGACAAAAAGCCAAATGGAGTAGGTAGGAGGGGGTTAGAGATGTGGTGCAGAACCAAACGCCTCGCACAGCAGGCCACAAGTGGGAGGGATATCACAGGCACGTAGGTAAGAGGATCAATCCCCACACTGGGCACTCCTGACCCTGGGGACCTGCACAGGAAGATGAGCCCCATAAAGTCTGACTTTGAAAATGAGCAGAGCTTAACCCTGAGACATCCGAAAATCAGCAGGGCTTAACTATGGTAATGGCAGAGCCAGAGGCTACAGGAAACGGAGATTCTGTTCTTAAAGGGCCAGCATACTATAACACTCAGTCTGAAACCTAGCACAAAAGGCCGCAGTTTGAAAAGCACCTAGGTCACAGGTGAAGATTTACTAATTCTGGAGCATGTGCCAGAGGAGCAAGGATCTGGAGAAACCTTCTCAAGGCAAAGAAGTGCTGGCAGAAGGAAAAAAAAAAAAAGAAGTGCTGGCAGAGACCATTCTTCTGGCTCTCCTTCAGCCTAGCTGGCTGGATGCTTCTGGGAGCCAGTTCTGCTCCCCCAACCCTAGCATTCCCTTGCAAACCCACCCCACCTAAGCTACCCATCCCCTCCAAAGCAGCTCCTGTCTTGCCACAGCGCATGGGCAGCCCCAGCTGGGACAGGCACCTCTTCAAAGGGACTCCTGCCCCAGGGAGGAGGAAACGGCCCCACCCACCAGCATACCAGCAGCAGCTACAGCTTGGTCTCTCAGCCAGCCACTTGCAGGAGTCTGGGCTGAGGGCCAGCCCCACCCACCAGCATGCCCACAGCAGTCCCTGGCCAGTTACAAAAGAGCTCAAAAAGCACACACAGGGGACACACCCTACAGTGACTGGTTCTGGTGACTGGGGGGACTGCACTACTGAGACCCACAGGATGCCTTCTACATAAAAGGTCACTACTTTCAAGACCAGGACCTGTAGCTGACCTAATACATACAAACAAACAAGGAGTCAGACAAAACGTGGAGAGAGGAATATGTTTCAAACGAAACAAGACAAAACCTCAGAAAAAAAGAACGAAATGAAACAATCTACCTGAGAAAGAGTTCAAAGTAATGGTCCTAAAGATGCTCACTGGTCTTGACAGAAAAGTGGATGAGTTCAGTGAGAACCTCAATAAAGAGATACAAAATATAGGGACACCTGGGTGGCTCAGTTGGGTAAGCGTCTGCCTTCGGCTCAGGTCATGATCCCAGGGTCCTGGGATCAAGTCCCGCACTGGGCTCCTTGCTCAGCAGGGAGCCTGCTTCTCCCTCTGCCTGCTGCTTCCCCTGCTTGTACACTCTCTGACAAACGAATAAATAAGATCTTTAAAAAAAAGGGGGGGGGGAAGAGAGAGAGAAAAGAAAAAAGAGAGATACAGAATATAAAAAAGAACCAGAAATGAAGAATACAATAACTAAAATGAAAACCACACTGGAGGGAATCAACAGATCAAAGGATGCAGAAGAATGGATCAGTGATCTGGAATATATGGCAGTGGAAAGCACCCAAGTCTAACAACAAAAAGAAAAAAGTACTTTTTTAAATTGGGGTAAGTTAAGGAACCTCTGAGACAACATTTACATTACAGGAGTCTCAGAAGGAGAAGAGAGAAAGAATGGTGCTGAAAATTTTCTTAACCTGGGAAAAGGAAACATCCAATCCCAGGAAGCACAGAGAGCCCCAAACAAGATGAACCCAAGCAGGTCCACACAAAGACACGTAATAATTAAAATAGAAAAAAACCTCAGTCAAGAGATGATCTTAAAAGCAGGAAAAGAAAACCTAATAGTAACACACAAGGGAGACTCCATAAGGCTATTAGCAGAATTTTTTCAGCAGAAATATTTCTGGCCCAAAGGGAGGGTCATGATATATCCAAAGTACTGAAAGGAAAAAACCCTACAACCAAGAACGCTTTCCCCAGCAAGACTATCATTCAGAATTGAAGGAGAAATAAAGATTTCCCAGACAAACAAAAGTTAAAGTTCATCACCTCTAAACTGGCTTTACAAGTAATGTTAAAGGGATTTCTTTCAGCAGAAAAAACAAAAACATAACTAGAAGAAAATTATGAAAGGAAAAAAGTTCCAGTAATAAATATAAATATATAATAAAGGTAGTGGATCAATGACTTATAAAGCTAGTATGAAGGCTAAATAGCAAAAGTAGTAAAATCGATTTTACCTACAAAAATTAGTTATGCAATACACACAAAAGAGATGTAAAATATGGCATCCTATACATAAAACATAGAGGGGGGAGTAATAAATGTAGTGCTTTTAGAATGTGTGTGAATTTAAGTGACCATCAACTTAACAGAGACTACTATATATTTGGAATGTTATATATGAACTTCCAAGGTAACCACAAACCAGAAAACTGTAGTACTAATGAAAGTCATCAAATCACAAGATAAGAGCACAGAAGAAAGGAACAGAGAAAAATTACCAAAAAAAAGGGAAAAAAATCAAAATGCAGTAAGTACATACCTACCAATAATTACTTCAAATGTAAAAGGACTCAGTGCTCCAATCAAAAGACACAGGGTGACTGAATGGATTAAAAAACAAAAACAAGGCCCATCTATATGCTGCCTACAAGAGACTCACTTCAGACCTAATGACACATACACACTGAAAGTGAAGGAATGGAAAGACATATTCCATGCAAATGGAAGTGAAACACAAGCTGGGGTAGGAATACTTATAATAAACAAAGTAGAGCTTAAAACACGGATTGTAATGAAAACAAAGAAAAGCACTGCATAATTATAAAGAAATTAATCCAACAAGAGGATATAACAATTGTAAATATCTATGCAACCAACACAGGAACACCTAAAAATATGAAGCAAAGATTAGCAGACATAAAGGGAGAAACTAACAGAATACAATAATAGAAGGGGACTTCAACACTCCACTTACATCGAGGGATTGATTGTCTACACAGAAAATCAGTAAGAAACGGTGGTAATAGACCACAAAGACTTAACAGACATATGCAGAATAATTCCATCCCCAAAGAGAAGAATACACATTCTTTTCAAATGCACATGCAACATTCTCCAAGACAGATCACATGTTAGGTCACAAAACAAGTCTCAGTGAATTTAAGGAAGACTGAAATCGTATCAAGTATCTTTTCCAGCCACAACAGTATGAAACTAGAAATCAATTACAAGAAAAAAAAATGGAAAAAACACAAACACATGGAGGCTTAACAACATGCTACTAAACAGGAAGTCAAAGAAATCAAAGAGGAAATTGAAAAACAGCTGGAGACAAATGAAAACAAACCTAACACTTCAAAATCTTTGGGATGAAGCAAAAGCAGTTCTCAGAAGGAAGTTTATAGCAATACAGACCTACGTCAAGAAACAAGAAAGATCTCAATCTAACCTTATACCTAAAGTAACTAGAAAAAGAACAAACAAGATCCAAAGCTACTAGAATGAAAAAAACAATAAAGATCAGAATGAAAATAAATGAAATAGAGATTTAAGAACACTAAAAAAAGATCAAGGAAACTAAGAGCTGGTTCTTTGAAAAGATAACATAGATAAACCCTTTAGACAGACCCATCAAGGCAAAAAGAGGACTCAAAATCAGAAATGAAAGAGAAGTTACAACTGACCTCACAGAAATATAGAGGATTCATTATATACCAACAAATTCCTAGAAGAATACAACCTTCCAAGACTGGATCACAAAGAAATAGGAAATTTGTACAGACTGTTTACTAGTCACAAAACTAAATCAGTAATCAAAAACCTCCCAACAGGGGCGCTTGGGTTGCTCAGTCAGTTAAGCATCCAACACTTGATTTTCGCTTAGGTCATGATCTCAAGGTCATGAGATTGAGCCCCACATGTGCTGGGCGTGAAGCCTGCTAAGATTCTCTCTCTCTCTCTCTCTCTCTCCCTTCCTCCTCCACTCCCCCCCACCCGCCCCCAAACAACCCACAACTCCCAACAAACAGAAGTCCAGGACCCAGTGGCTTCACAGGTGAATCCTACCAAACATTTAAAGTGTTACCACCGGGGCGCCTGGGTGGCTCAGTCGTTAAGCGTCTGCCTTCAGCTCAGGTCATGATCCCGGGGTCCTGGGATCGAGGCCCGCATCGGGCTCCCTGCTCCGCGGGAAGCCTGCTTCTCCCTCTCCCACTCCCCCAGCTTGTGTTCCCTCTCTCACTATCTCTCTCTCTGTCAAATAAATAAATTTAAAAAATCTTTTTAAAAAATAAATAAATAAATAAATAAAAGTGTTACCACCTATCCTTCTCAAACTACTACAAAAAAAATAGAAAAGGAATAGAAAAGGAATGCTTCCACATTCATTCCTCAAAGTTACCCTGATACCAAAACCAGATGAAGATACTACAAAAAAAGAAAATTACAGACCAATATCCCTAATGAACACAGATGCAAAAGTCTTCTACAAATTGCTAATTTAAACTAAATTCAACATACATTAAAAAAATCATTAACACCCGTTCATAATAAAAACTCTCAACAAAGTGGGTTCAGAGGGAAAATACCTCAACATAATAAAGGCCATATATGAAAAAATGACAGCTAACATCAAACTCAATGGTGAAAAGCTTCAGCTTTTCTTCTAAGAACAAGACAAGGATGCCCGCTCTAACCAGCTTAATTCAACAAAGTACTGCAAGTCCTAGCCATAGCATTCAGACAAGAAAAAGAACTAAAAGGCATCCAAGTTGGAATAAAAAAAGTAGAACTGTCACTATTTATAGATGGCATGATACTATATATAGAAAACCCTAAAGACTCCTCCAACTAATAAATGAATTCATAAAGTTGCAGGATACAAAATAAATATACAGAAATCTGTTGTGTTTCCCCTCCCTCTGCCTCTCCAGCTCATGCTCATGCTATCTAAAATAGCTGAACAAATCTTTAAAAAAAAAAAGAAAGGGGCGCCTGGGTGGCACTAGGTCATGATCTCAGGGTTGTGAGATAGAGCTGCGCATCAAGCTCCATGCTCCTTCTCCCTCTGCCCTTCCAACTCATGATCTCTCTTTAAAATAGATGAATAAATCTTTTAAAAAAAGAGAGAAAGAGATCTGTCGTGTTTCTATACACTAATAACAACCCAGGAGAAAGAGAAAATAGGTTAAAAAAAAAAATCGTAAGAATAAATAAATAAATAAATGATTGGGAAAACAATTCCATTTATGACTGGATCAAAAGGAATAAAGTACCTCGTAATAAATGTAGGCAAGGAGGTGAAAGACTCATATTCTGAAAACTGTAAGGCACTGATGACAGAATCTGAAGACAATACAAATAAATGGAAAGATATACCACATACCAAGTTCACAGATATACCATATACCCCTTCACGGAATGGAAGAATTAATACTGTTACAATGTCCATACTACCCAAAGCAATCTACAGATTCAATGCAACCCCTATCAAAATATCAAGAGTATTTTTCACAGAAGTAGAACAAAGAATCCTAAAACTTGTATGGAACCACAGAAGACCACAAATAGCCAAAGCAAGCTTGAGAAAGAACAACAACACTGGAAGGATCACAACCAGATTTCAAATTATACTACAAAGCCACAGTAATCCAAACAGTATGGTACTGGCAAAAAATACACACATAACTCAATGGAACAGAATAGAGCCCAGAAATAAACCCATGCTTATATGGTCAATTAATCCATGACAAAGGAGGCAAGAATATACAATGGGGAAAAAGAGTCTCTTCAATAAATGGTGTTGGGAAAACTGGCCAACTACATACAAAAGAATGAAACTGGGCCACTTTCTTACACCATACACAAAAATAAGCTCAAAATGGATTAAAGACCTAGAGGTAAGTCCTGAAACCATATAACTAAAAGACATATGCAGTAATTTCTTTGACATCAGCCTTAGCAACATTTTTCTAGATATATCTCCTCAAAAAAGGGAAATAACAAAAATGAACAATTGGGACTACATCAAACTAAAAAACTTGCACACAGCAAACCAAACATCAACAAAACAAAGAGGCAACCTACGGAATTAGAAAAGATATTTGCTAATGATATATCCAATAAGGGGTTAATATCCAAAATATATAAAGAACTCACACACCTCAACACCAAAAAACCCCAAACAATCCAATTAAAAATTGGTAGAAGACCTGAATGCACATTTTTCCAAAGAAACATACAGATGGCCAACACATATGAAAAGATGCTCAACATCACTAATCTTCAGGGAAATGCAAATCAAATCCACAATGATTTATCACCTCACACCAGTCAAAATGGCTAGTATCAGAAAGACAACTCTTGTGCATTGTGTGTGTTTGGGGGTGGCAGGTGGGATGTAAAGTGGTGCAGCCACCCTGGAAAACCGTATGGAGGATCCTTAGAAAACTAAAAATAGAAATATATATGATCCAGTAATTCCAATTCTGGGTATCTGCCTGAAGAAAATGAAAACACTAATTCAAAAAGATATACGCATCCCTGTTTACCACAGCATTATTTGCAATAGATAAAATACTGACCCAACCTAAGTGTCCACTGATAGATAAATGAATAAAGATGTGGGGTGTGTGTGTGTATATGCATGCAAGGGAATATTATTCAGCCATTTAAAAAAAATTAAATCAGGGGGCGCTTGGCTGGTTCAGTTGGTAGAGCATGCGACTCAATCTCCAGGTCGTGGGTTCAAGTCCACACTGTGCATGGAGATTATTTAAAAAAACAAAAAAACAAAAAAAAAAGACAAGAGAAGACATGTTGCCATTCACAACAATATGGATGGACCTAAGGGGTATTATACTAAGTGAAATAAGTCAGAGAAAGACAAATACCATATGATTTCGGTTATGTGTGCAATCTACAAAACAAAACAATCAAACAACAGCACTAACAGAAGCAGACTTATAAATACAGAGAACTGGTGGTGGCCAAAGGGGAGGAGTGTGGGGAGATGGGCAAAAGAGGTGAGAGAGATTAAGAGGTACAAAATTCCAGCTCTAAAACAAGTCACAAGGATGAGAAGTACAGCACAGAGAATCACTGATAATACTGTAATAGCTTTGTTTAGTGATAGATGGTAAAGTATACTTATGATGAGCATTTTGTAATGTGTGTGTGTATAAAGATTTTATTTATTTATTTGAGAGAAAGAGAGACAGAGAGAGAGAAAGCACGAGCAAGGGGAGGGGCAGAGGGAGCCAAGCAGACTCCCTGCTGAGCAGGGAGCCCTACAGGGGTTCGATTCCAGGACCCTGAGATCATGACCTGACCCGAAGGCCTACTCTTAACAGACTGAGCCACCCAGGCGCCCCTTTTGTAATGTATGTAATAGTCAAATCATTATGTTGTACACCTGAAACTAATATTAATGTCAACTATACTTCAATTAAAAAAGGGGGGGGGGGACATCAGAGAACTTGCACTTCCTGTCTTTCCATCATGTGAAGACACAAAAAAGCCATCTGCAAACCAAGAAGAGTCCTCACCAGGAACCAAGGCAGTAAGCTCCTTGATCTGGACCGCCTTCCCAGCTTCCAGAACTGTGAACAATAAATTTCTGTTCTTCAAGCCACTCAGTCTATGGTATTTTGTTACAGCTGACTAAGACAATTCTTATTTATTTCTGAGTGGTATTCCATTATATGGAGGTACTATAATTTGTTTATTCATTCAACTGTTTTTGATGGACTTTGGGTTTTCCCCCCTTTACCATTAAAAATAAAGCTGCTTTAAACATTTGTTCACAGGTCTTTGCATTAACATATGCTTTTATTTCCGTTGGATAAATACCTAGGAATGGGATGGCTGGGTGGTATAAAAGCTGTATGTTTAATTTTAAAGACACTGCCAAACTGCCTTCCGAAGTGCTTGTACAATTTCCCTTCCTACCATCAGTGGATGAGAGTTCCACATGCTCTACATGCTTGACGACAGCTGGTATGGTCAGAGTTTTTAATTTTAATGATTTTAAAAGTGCACAGTGGTTAAGTCATTATGGGTTTAAGTTTTCATTTTCCTAATGACTCTTTCCAGCATCTTTTTATGTAATTTTTTGCCTTAAGTTCCTTTGGAACTATCTGTTCACATTTTTGGCCTTTTTTTTTTTTTTTTTTTTTAATTGTAACTATTGAGTTATAAATGTTCTTTATGTATTTTAGCTCCTTGTCCTCTGTTGGATATGTTTTGCAAATAAAGTCCCTCTCTTCTCCTTCTGGGCCTGCCATAATGCATATATTGGTCAGCCTGCTGGTATCCCATAAGTCCCTTAAGAGGGACTCCTCTGACTTGACAATTTCAAATGACCTGTCTTCAAGTTTATAGATTCTTTATTCTACCTGATCAAGTCTGCTACTGAACTCCTCTAATAAATTTTCCAGTTAATTGTTGTATTGTTCAGCTCTAGAATTTCTGGTTGGTTCTCTTTTACAGTTTCTATATGTTGATATTCTCACATCGTCCATGAATTGTTTTCTCATATTGTTGTCTGTGTTCTCTTAAGTCACTGAGCATCTTTAGCACAGTTGTTTTAAAATTCTGTCAAGTAATTCAGAGGCCTACATTTTTATAGGGCCAGTTTCCAGACAATTTATTTTGTTCTTCTGACTGGGCCATGTTTCCTTATTCCTTTGTATGCTCTGCAATCTTTTGCAAAATTTGGGCATCTGAAAAAACAGCCAACAGTTCCAGTCATTAAGAAGTGGGCCTGTGCAGGGGAAGACCTTCACTCATCTCCCTAGCTCAGAGGTTCTGGCGTCACTCAAATCTCTTCTGAGAATGCATATTCCCTATGCTTGTGTGTGTTAACTACAGCATACAGGATTGCCTTTAAATATCTTAGTTTCCCGGAGAGGCTCTTCCTTGCTTCTTTTTAGAAGCCGCAGCCACTTCCTGCCCCACAGGACGGCACAGGCATCTCCCTGGGTCTCCCCATGTTACCTACTGCATGGTATCCAGAGAGGTTCTCATAAAGCCAATCAAGACCCACTGACCCTCGTCTGATGATCCTCACTGTAGAGGCAGCTCTGAAGCTGGCTATGTAGTCCTCCTGCTTCCTGCTGAAGTCTGTTTCTTGCTTGGGCGCCTGGGTGGCTCAGCTGTTAAATGTCTGCCTTAGGGGGGCGCCTGGGTGGCTCAGCTGTTAAATGTCTGCCTTAGGGGGGCGCCTGGGTGGCTCAGTCGTTAAGCGTCTGCCTTAGGGGGGCGCCTGGGTGGCTCAGTCGTTGAGCGTCTGCCTTCAGCTCAGGTCATGATCCCAGGGTCCTGGGAGCGAGCCCCACGTCGGGCTCCCTGCTCCACGGGAAGCCTGCTTCTCCCTCTCCCACTCCCCCTGCTTGTGTTCCCTCTCTCGCTGTGTCTCTCTGTTTAAAAAAAAAAAAAAAAAAAGTCTTTCTTGCTCCAACCTTCACAGCCCAGAATGACCTGCAGATTTCAGATACCCATGGCCTCATTCCATTTCTGTGCTGCACTTGCTGATCATTCTGCAGTCAGAACTTTCCTCTTTTGACTTAACCCTCATTCAAAGCCCAGCCCCACTAGCCACCCATCTGAGTCCTAGTGGTTCTCACGGATTTGCCCCTCTAACCTTATCCTCCAGACTGAATGAAATATCCCAGGCCCCACCAAGGTTGCCACAAAATCCATGAAGTCCTTTGAATGGAATAAATACTAGCTCCAAGGACTGAGTATTAATGCGCCAACTCCTATGCCTCTGTACCCATCTCATGTCCACTCTTCTACTGGTACCCTTCATTAGTTCTGAGTCTACCCTGTCCTTGACATTTTCTCCCTTTGTGCCATTTACTTCTCTAACTTATTTAAGTATGTGAAACTCAATGCCATCAACCAGATATCCAAGCAAGAGGCCCAGTTCCCAGCCACCACCTTTCCTTCCCTAGTCTGGAAATGGTTTTACCGTCATTACCTAGAGACTGCCCCTCCCAAATGGAACTCACCTACCCGGACATATACAGTAGCCACAATATGTTGGATGTCTCCATCCTGAACTCCTCCCCAGAATTCCAGAGACGCATGTCCAGCTGCCTACTTGGTGCCTTCACTCAGTGGTCTCTGAAACACCTCAGATCTTAAAAGAGCCAACAGAAAGTTCCTGATATCCCCAGTTAAAATTACTCTATGGTGAACTTCCCCTTATCAGTTGAAATTTTCATCCTTCCTGCTGCTTAGATCAAAACCTTAGGGTCATCTCTGAATCCTGTGCTTCACTTTCTCACTGTTCTAGAAAAAATGTTTATGTCCCCCCAAAATTCATATTTTGACACTCTACCCCCCACAAACTGATGGTATTAGGAGCTGGGGCCTTTGGGTGGAAATTAGGAAGGAGGCCCTTACTAGACACAGAACCTGACCATGCAGGCATCTTGATCTTGGACTTCTCGCTTCCAGAACTGTGAGAAATAAATTTCTGTGGTTTATAAGTCACCGAGTTTGTGCTATTTTCTAATATAGCGATACAAGCAGACCAATCATGTGACTTCCCTTGCACATTAGGAAATCTAGTTGACTCTTAATAAAAATAGATCCAGAATCCAGCCACTTCTAAGCCACCACTCTGTCCCATGAACCCTCCACTGGCCCACTACAGTGGACTCCACCCTAGTTTACCTTCCTCTTCCCTCATCCTCACAATCTGTCCTCTACAGTGCAGCCAGATGAAGCCTGCTGAGAGCTGGCTAAGGTCATCGCCCTCCTCTAATCCAAAGTTCCCACCACCTCCAGTACAGATAACCAACTTCTCAGGCAGCCATTCCAGTCCTGAATCCCATCTTACTGCTCCCACCTGAAGGAAAGGGAATCTATGGTTTCCTTAATGCTCCCAGCTCACCTCTCCAAACATTTTTACACCCCTGTACTGAGATAACCTTTTCACACCTGTTCACATCAGGTGCCCAAAATGGAAATACCTCCATATAATTCCTCCTACGGACCCAGGGCGAAGGCTAGGGGTTTCTCCAGGGTCCCTAGACCCAAGGTCTGGAAGAATGGCATGCAGAGTCCCGGGACACTACAACGGAGAATACATGAGTGGGAGGAGGAGCCAGTGAGGGACTAGGACACCCTACACATTCCTGCGTAGGTTCCGTAAGTGTGTCTGCAGCCATGTTTTAACGGGCAGGTTACAGATGAACACAATGTAGGGTTTCGATGGGCTCAGACTCCTCTGTGTACCTATGCCTGGCCGGTAAGCCAGGTGAGTTTATAACTGGATGTCCACCTTTTATGCCTCAGTGTTTCACCTTACTAGCTCTGGGTCCTCGAAGATTCAACCTCCTAATGCCTCGCTGTCTCCATGACCCTCCTTCAGTCTGTTTTTCCAATCAACAACCTTTGGGAAGCTTTTGAAACCCTAATGTAACTCGTGTCGCTCCTTTGTTTAAAATCATCCACAGCTTCCAGGGTCCTGAGAACGCAGGCAAAACCCTCGGCCTGCTCTTCCAGGTGTGCCTCCGCCCCAAACACTGTTCCCCGCAGGCACAAGAGCCCCAGCTCTCCCGCATACTCCCAGCTCGGTGGCACCTGCACGCCTCTGCACAGGTCGGTTCCTCTGCCGGTAACACTACCCCACACCGAATCACAGCAGTAAAACTGAACACGCCCCCACACCGAATCCCGTCGGTAAATTAAACAGGGAAGCTGAGATGTCAGGTTTATTCAGGGCCATTGTCAGAAAGGGGACCCCACCTACCAGTGCCTCGTTATCCTGGACAGTAAGACCTGGGATGTGAGCACGTGAGCAGGCGCCCCTCAACCGGAGCTGTAGGATCTGGGTGGCGGCGAGGGGCGGAAAACGCAGTATTTACCTGAGCCGGGTCCCTCAGCGTGGCTGCCGCCATCCGGGCCTGTGGGCGGAGCGGGGCCGGGAGCGGGCAGAAGGTTCTTACACCGGCCCCGGTGCGGGGCACCCCGGGCGGCGTCGCCTCGCTTCAGACCCGCCTCTGTATGGCTGGGCCAACGACTCCTCTGAGTCCTTCTCCTGCAAGTCACCCCGCGCACGCCCTGCGCTCCGGAACTTCTGCCCGGATGAACACAGGGGAGAAGCCAAAATGACCGCCCGGAGGAGGACGCCGGAAGTCCCGCCCCGCGCTCGGCGTCACACACGGAAGGCCCCTGTTCTGAACCTTTATTGGCTCAGCGAGGCGGCCGTTAGGCGCGGAGCCTACCGGTTAATGTAGTTCGCGTGGATTCAGATGCGGCGGGTAAGGGTGCTGGGCAGCCGACCCACAATTTTAGACCCGCAAGCTGCGCTGGGAGATGGTGTCCACGAGTCCAAGAGATTAAAAGGGTCTTTGTCCCTTCGTAAAGAAGCAGAACTCAAGTTTTGGGGGTAGTGCTGTGTGTTGCCTGTAGCTATTCACCCAATCGTGTGGGGACGTGTTATTTCGGACTCCGTGAAGTTGAGCTTGCTCCCAGAGGCTAAACACATTTCAGATGCTCCGAAGGCTACAGACCCAAATACACTTACCATCCGTGGTCATGCAGGCTCAAAATGTGTCCACTGGTAGCAGAAGCGAACACGTCACGTTGCATTTCAAATCCATACGCTATGAAGTGTTAGAGTTGGTTTTATCAGTCGCCCTATGTTTGATCAGGGACGAGAGAATAAGCAGATTGGGTCATGACAGGAAATATTGTAGAGGGATGTTGGATACACTGAAGCAGGAACTCAAAGGTGAGCTCTGTAATTACCGCAGAAAGTATCTCCCTTGACTGCATAGTAAATTACTGTGTTCAACTCAGCCACACGTTTATCTATTTAATATCTCTCTTCCGATAGCCTGATAGGCACTTCCTTTTGGAAATCTGACATCAATTCAACAACGTAACTGTGAGAGACGTGCTATTTTGATACTGGACAGTGGCTTCGGTGTTTCCAGGTGTTAGCATGTATGAAGAGGGTGCTCTGATTTCCAAAATGCTGAGGGTAACTTAAATCGACGACCTCATCTCATTACTGGAAAGTGGTTATCAGTTCCCCTGTGATTACAGGGAGTATTCTGCATGAGGAATTGGCATTATCTGAGGAAAAACAGCTGTAAAATGCAAATTACACAGCTGTTAATAATGGCTATATAATGATTCAGAGATTGTGTCAGAAATGTCTTAGTGGAAATACCAGTGGATGGTAAAAATGTGAAGATCTTAAGAGAAATTGTATCAGTGATGTCTGAGAAAAGATAGTTAAGCTGAGCATGTGACTAAAACAATCATTCTGAAGACTTTGTCTCCCAAATTTGATTCTTAATTCATTCCTGAAATTAAGTGATACCAGCATTCAGGGAAAGCTAACGGGGACGTTAGAAATAGGTAGAATTGTAAAAATACAAAGGGAAGCTAAAGTGTCCTGTTTATTCACTGTTCTAACAAATAATCAATGAGTGTTTGGCTTCAAGAACTTATTGTAGATGCATAGGAGACATTTGGACACAAAAGGACAAAAGACTCCTGCCCTCCTGGGGGCTATATTATATACAAGGAGGTCACAGAAATCATGAAAGAAGAAATGCTAAATCATACAGCATCTTGGAATGTGCTAGGCACAATGGAAGAACATAAGGTGAATGTGCTTAGAAGAGGGAGGCCTCTTTGCTAATAGGGTCATTGAGCAAAAACTTGAAGGATATGAGGGATAACTATGTGAGTATTTTTGGAATAAGTTCTAGGCAAAATGTGCAGGTGGCTAGATAGCTTTGGTAGGTGGAGCCTTCACAGGGCTCCTCAGCAGTTGAGGACTCCAGCCAGGCTGGCCATTAGCCTGACTTGCTCACTGCAGAGACACTCAGGGGATGTATGTGAGAAACTTTGGCTCTGCCTCTAGGAGTCTGCAATTTTTCACTGTGGTGGACTACAAGGCCTGGAATTAGGCAGCCTCGTTTTTCATCGAATCCTGGTTTTCAAGTTTGATTCCTAGACCTTTACCATTCATGTCACCTGGTGATTTGTTAGAAATGCTCATTCTCCTCTGGTAAGCGCTGTGAACTGTGCAAGACTGTTGAATCTCAGATCTGTACCTCTGAAACAAATAATGCAATATATGTTAAGAAAAAATAAAAAGAAGAAGATAGCAGGAGGGGAAGAATGAAGGAGGGGAAATCGGAGGGGGAGACGAACCATGAGAGATGATGGACTCTGAAAAACAAACTGAGGGTTCTAGAGGGGAGGGGGGTGGGAGGATGGGTTAGCCTGGTGATGGGTATTAAAGAGGGCACGTTCTGCATGGAGCACTGGGTGTTATGCACAAACAATGAATCATGGAACACTACATCTAAAACGAATGATGTAATGTATGGTGATTAACATAACAATAAAAATTTTTTAAAAAAAGAAATGCTCATTCTCATTTCAGAAACTAGCCTAGTGAAATAGAGATTCTGTGGTCAAGGCCTAGAATCTGTGTTTTAACAATTTTCCAGGTGATTCTGATATAACATTCCATTGTACTGTTGTGGTTTCTGTTTTTCATTCATTCTGTAGACCAGGTCACAGTGTTTCTCACAAAAGGAGTCACCTCTAAATCTGCAGGATTTCTGAACTGATATTAAAAAAGAAGGGATCAGTATATACAATTATAAAATAGAACGTGAAAGGCGCCTGGGTGGCTCAGTCATTTGAGTGTCCAACCTTTGGTTTTGGCTCAGGTCATGATCTCAGGGTCATGAGATCAAGCCACCTGTCACGTTCCATGCTCAGAGAGGAGTCTGCTCAAGATTCTCTCTCCCTCTCCCTCTGTCCTTCACCTACTCTCTCTCTCTAAAATAAATAAAATCTTTGGGGCGCCTGGGTGGCTCACTCGTTAAGCGTCTGCCTTCGGCTCAGGTCATGATTAAGGGTCCTGGGATCGAGCCCCACATCGGGCTCCCTGCTCCACGGGAAGCCTGCTTCTCCCTCTCCCACTCTCCCTGCTTGTGTTCCCTCTCTCGCTGTGTCTCTCTCTGTCAAATAAATAAATAAAATCTTTTAAAAATTATTTAAAATAAATAAAATTTTGAAAAAGAACATGTACGTAGGGGCGCCTGGGTGGCTCAGTTGTTAAGCGTCTGCCTTTGGCTCAGGTCATGGTCCCAGGGCCCTGGGATCGAGTCCCATATTGGGCTCCCTGCTCATCGGGAAGCCTGCTTCTCCCTCTCCCACTCCCCCTGCTTGTGTTCCCTCTCTTGCTGTCTCTCTGTCAAATGAATAACTGCAATCTTTAAAAAAAGAAGAAGAACATGTAAGTAATAGGCTGTATCTGCCTGACTGTATAAAAAAGTGAGATTTCTTACTGACTTCACAATCTCTTTATTGGATTGCCTGTGATGCACATCACATCTGTTTTAATGCTTATTAATAATAAAACTGTTTTGTTTTCTTTCCTTCTACTTGTGTGCAAAGGTTTTCTGGGTTAGCAGGATATTTTGTTTATGTTTCCCCAAGAGATCCTCCTACCTCAGAACTCCAAAATGCTGAAGGTACAACACCAAAAGTGAACTCTAAACTATGAACTTTGGGTGATAATGATGTGTCAATTTAGGTAATGAACCACTCTAATATAGGGAGGCTGTGCATCTGGGGACAGGCAGGCAGTATATAGGAACTCCCTGTAATTTCTGCTCTATTTTCTATGAACCTAAAACTGCTCTAAGGTAAGCTTTTTCAAAAATTAGAATTTATTAGTGAAAAACACTTAACGATTTAGAAAGTCATCTTTGAGTAATTATTTTAACATTTTTTATTATGATAAAATATACATAATGAAAAATTTACCATTTTAACCATTTTAATTGTACAATTCAGTGGCAGTAAGTACATTCACATTGTAGTGCAACTGTCAAGACTATCCATCTCCAGAAATCTTACATCACTCAATGAGGTCCTTCTGTTCTCATGGACCTTAGGGCCTGGCTTGGTGGCACATGGAAACGTCCTGGTTCTCCAAGTGTGAAACCTCTCCAAAAGGACCAAAAGACTGTCCTCTTGGGTCTTTATGAAGGCTTTATTACAAAGTCATGATTGCCTAAGTTACTGGCCATTGGATGATGCAATCTCCAGCTTCTCTCCTTCCCTGAAGGTAGGGTGTTGGGAATAGGGACTGAAAGTTCTAATCCTTTATCACATGATTGCTCCTCCTGGCACCTTGCCTCTGAACCTTGGGTGGGTTTGAAAAGGAAAAATCACCTTCATTAATAACAAGACACTCATTTTACCTTTATAGCTCTGAAGCATTTTCAGGAATTATGGATGAAGACCAATATATCTAAGAAATGATATAATATATAACAATATAACATTCCTTATAAATCACTGTATCACACCAGCAATGAACAAATGGAATTGGATATTAAAAATATTACCATTTACATTATTAGTACCGTCAAAATAAATTACTTAGGCATCAATCTAACAAAACATGTACAAGATATATATAGGGAAAATTACAAAATTCTGATTAAAGATATCAAAGAAGAACTAAATAAATGGATGTACCATGTTCATGAACAGGAAGACTCAATATTGTCTAAATGTCAGTTTTCCTCAAATTTGCCTATGTATTCAACACAATCTTAAAAATCCCAGCAAATTATTTTGTGGATATTGACAAACTGATTCTAAAGTTTGTATGGACAAGCAAAAGAGCCAAAATAGCTAACTAATTCAATACTGAAGAAGAACAAAGTCGAAGACTGACACTACCCAACTTCAAGATTACTGTAAAGCTACAGTGATGAAGACAGTGTGTTACTGGCTAAAGGATAAAAAGATTAATGGAACAGAATAGTGAGCTCAGAAATAGACCCACAAACTCAACTGATCTTTGACAATGTAACAAAAGCAATGCAATGGAGCACAAATAATATTTTCAACAAATATGCTAGAACAACTGGACATCTACATACAAAAAAAAAAAAAAAGAATCTAGACATAGCCTTTATTCCCTTCACAAAAATGAACTCAAAGTGGATCATAGACCTAAATGCACAGCAAAAAAAACCTATAAAATTCCTAGAAGATAACATAGGAGAAAACTTAGATAACTTTGGGTATGATGCTAACTTTTTCAATACAAAACCAAAGGCACAATTCATTACAGAAATAAGTGGGGGCGCCTGGGTGGCTCAGTCGTTAAGCGTCTGCCTTCGGCTCAGGTCATGATCCCAGGGTCCTGGGATCGAGCCCCACATCGGGCTCCCTGCTCCGCGGGAGGCCTGCTTCTCCCTCTCCCACTCCCCCTGCTTGTGTTCCTTCTCTCACTGTGACTCTCTGTCAAATAAATAAATAAAATCTTTAAAAAAAAAAAAAAAAGAAAGACGTGATAAAGCTGGACTTCATTAAAATTCAGAACTTCTGCTCAGCAAAAGACAATGTCAATAGAATAAGAAGAAAAGTCACAAACGAGAAGAAAACATTTACAAAAGACACATCTGATGAAAGGTTGTTATCAAAAATGTACAAAGAACTCTTAAAACCCAACAGTAACAAAACACTTTTATAAAAAATGGGCAAAAAATACCAAAAAAAAAAAAAAAAGGACAAAAGACCTTAACAGACACCTCACCAAATAAGATACACATATCACCACCGAACATATGAAATTATGTTCAACATCATATGTCATTAAGAAATTACAAATTCAAATGAGATACTACTACACACCTAACAGAATCACCAATATCCAAAACACTGACAATATCAAATGCTGGTGAGAAGGTGAACAACAGGAATTCTCATTCATTTCTGGTAGGAATGCACACTTGCACAGCCACTTTGGAATGTAGTCTGACAGTGTCTAACAAAACTAAACATACTCTTACTACACAATCCAGTAATCACATTCCTTGGTATTTACCCAAATGGGTTGAAAACATGTCCACACAAAAACCGGCACACAGATGTTATAGCAGCTTTATTCATAGTTCCCAAACTGGGAAGCAACCAAGATTCACTTTAATAGATAAATGCATACATAAACCCTAGTATATTCAACAATGGAATATTATTCAGAACTAAAAAGAAATTAACTTTCAAGCCAGAAAAGACACAAAAGAACCAAAAATGCATACTGCTAAGTGAAAGAAGATAATCTGAAAAGGCTACATATTTGTCATTCCAATTATTTAACACTTAGGAAAAGGCAAAACTTTGGAGACAGTAAAAAGATCAGTGGTTGCCAGGGCTTACAGTAAGGAGTGGATGAATATGCAGAGCATGAAGGACTTTTAGGGTAGCAAAATTATTCTGTATGATATTATGATAAATACATATCATTATACATTTGTCAAATCCATAGAATATACAACACCAAAAGCAAATTCTAATTTCAACTATGAACTGTGGGTGATAATGATGTGTCAGTTTAGGTTCATTGATTAAGACAAATACCCCACTCTAATATAGGATGTTCATAGTCAGGGAGGCTCTGTGTCAGGGGACAGGCAGGCACTATACAGGAACTCCCTATACTTACTGCTCTATTTTGCTATGAACCTAAAATTCCTCTAAAATAAGTTTATTTTAAAAACTAAAAATAGGTGGGATGCCTGGGTGGCTCAGTCGGTTAAACATCTGCCTTCAGCTCAGGTCATGATCCCAGGGTCCTGGGATCGAGTCCCGTGTCGGGCTCTGCATCTCCCTCTCCCTCTGCACCCTGGCGCGTGCTCTCCCTCTTTCTCAAATAAATAAAATCTTTTAAAAAATAAAATTAAATTAATATTAAAAAATAAAAATTTTTAAAAAATTTAAAAATCGGGGCGCCTGGATGGCTCAGTCGGTTAAGTGTCTGCCTTCAGCTCAGGTCATGACCCCGGAGTCCGGAGAGGGAGCCCGGCATAGGGCTCCCAGGAACCTGCTTCTCGCTCTGCCCCTCCCCCCACACTCGTGCTCACTCTCTTTCTCAAATAAAATCTTTTTAAAATAGATTAATTAACTGGGGTGCCTGGATGGCTCAGTCGTTAGCATCTGCCTTCAGCTCGGGTCATGATCCCAGGGTCCTGGGATCGAGCCCTGCATCAGGCTCCCTGCTCAGCAGGAAGCCTGCTTCTCCCTCTCCCACCTCTCTCACTGTTTCTCTGTCAGATAAATAAAAAATAAAATTGTAAAAAATAATAAAATAGATTAATTAATTAATTAAAAATTAAAAATAGAGGGGCACCTGGCTGGCTCAGTCGGTAGAGCATGCAACTCTTGATCTCAAGGCCCTGAGTTTGAGCCCTACACTGGGTGTGGAACCTAATTAAAATTAAATAAATAAAATTAAAAATAGAAATTATCACACTTTTAATTAAAAGCTTTTATATAATTAAATGGGAAAATGTACACATTTAGGGGCATGGAATGTACATGAGTTTGAGTAGCTCTTCTTTCCCCTTTGATCTCTGGGTGAAAAGTTGATGTCAAAAATAGGTTTATAGGGTGCTTGCTTGGGCAGCACATATACTAAAATTGGAACGATACAGAGATTAGCATGACCCTTGAGAAAGGATACACGCAAATTCGTGAAGCATTCCATATTTTTATAAGTGAAATCTTTTTTTTTTAAAGATTTTATTTATTTGACAGAGACACAGCGAAAGAGGGAACACAAGCAGGGGGAGTGGGAGAGGGAGAAGCAGGCCTCCCGCCGAACAGGGAGCCTGATGTGGGGCTCGATCCCAGGACCCTGGGATCATGACCTGAGCCGAAGGCAGATGCTTAACGACTGAGCCACCCAGGTGCCCCTATAAGTAAAATCTTAAAAAAATCAATAAATTTGACTTTCTCCTGTTTAAAAAAAAAAATACTAGGTTTATAGGGGCACCTGAGTGTCTCAGTCAGTTTAAGTGTCTGCCTTCGGCTCAGGTCATGATCCCAGAGTCCTGCAATCGAGCCCCGCATGAGCCCCTGCATCCGTTCCCTGCTCAGCAGGGAATCTGTTTCTCCCTCTGTCCCTCCCCCGACTTGTTTTCTCTTTCTTTCTTTCTTTCTTTCTTTCTTTCTTTCTTTCTTTCTTTCTTTCTTTCTTTCTTTCTTTCTTTCTCTCTCTCTCTCTCTCTCTCTCTCTCTCGTGCGGCGCACACGAGCAAAAATAAATAAATAAAATCTTTAAAAAAATAAATAGGTTTGGGGGCGCCTGGGTGGCTCTGTTGTTGAGTGTCTGCCTTCGGCTCGGGTCATGATCCCAGCATCCTGGGGTCGAGCCCCACGTTGGGGTCCCTGCTCACCAGGAAGCCTGCTTCTCCCTCTCCAGCTCCCCCCCTGCTTGTGTTCCCTCTCTCGCTGTCTTTCTCTGTCAAGGAAATAAATAAAATCTTTAAAAAAATTAAAAATATAAATAAATAAATAAATAAATAGGTTTGTAATAAAAATTTCTTGCACCTAGTTACTTGAGAAAAAATTTTTGGGCACTATCTACATACTCTGTTTGATTGTAGGGTACAAGGGCAAAGTCTTCACTGCTTATTCTTAGCCCTCGTAATTATTCAGAACCTTTGAAGATAATTCTAGATTCTAGAAACTGATCAGTGACTAATTATCACCCAAGTGTATTTTGACTAATTATCATCCAAGTGTATTCTCAATCTGAGTTTTAGGATATTAGCACATGATTCTAGAAGAAAGATGGGGAGGGGGCGCCTGAGTGGCTCAGTCGTTGGGCGTCTGCCTTTGGCTCAGGTCATGGTCCCAGGGTCCTGGGATCAAGCCCCATATCAGGCTCCCTGCTCAGCGGGAAGCCTGCTTCTCCCTCTTCCACTCCCCCTGCTTGTGGTTCCCTCTCTCACTGTGTCTCTCTCTGTCAAATAAATAAATACAATCTTTAAAAAAAATAAATAAAATTTTAAAAAAAGAAGAAAGATGGGGGAGGGTCCTAGTCACATACATAAAGATCCTCAATGCATAGCCATGCCGTCTGTTCTAACAATGGAACTATGGATGCTATCCTGATGAGAGGGGGAGTACCAGGTTTAGAACCCAACAGAGACTGGGATTCAGAGAGAAACAGCCCAACATGGAGCACAGCATACCAGGCCATTCCTGTAACTGCTGTTTCTGTGTTTTCTTTGTGAATCCACTCTGCTTCCCAAAACCATTTCTTTTACATCAGGGCACAGAGACACTTTGTTGGCTTAGCAAAGTAAACCTTTATTAGAATTCTGTATTGATTATTCTCCTCTTAAGTCCATTTCAATTGTGTCAGAAAATGTATTTTAGTTCAGTTCCTGACATGCAGTTTTAAGCAGTCCTTTTTCTCATTACTGAAGACTTTTACTGTCCCATCTGTCTTAGAATCTGGGTTTTCATCAGTCTAGATTGTAGCTTCACTACAGCTTGCCCTCTATTTTTCTAATGAACAGTTGCTCATTCTCTATACCCTAAGGAAACAATTGACTTAAATATGATTTTCACCAGAAAACATCTCACGTTTTCCACAAAAAAATCATGTCTCTCATTTTCTAGAATTGTGCCACACTCTGAATGTTTTTTTATCTGTGATTTCTAACATGATTCATCTCTTATTCCTTCTCTCTCTCCCTCTTCTCTCCTTCTCTCACCTCTGTTTGCTGCATCACTCTCTTGCTTTACCCTATGTGTTTACTCTCTCTCTCTGATACGAGATCACACCTGGCCACAGATAATTTACTAAATGTATGCAGTGACTGTGTACTAAGTTTCCATGAAAGGGGGACACAGGAAAATGATGACCATCTAGAGTGGCTTCCTAGACTTGGAATATTCTTCATAGGGATTTATTCCTGGCAAATGAAGAGGAAATGGGACTGAGTTGAATTTAGGACAGGTCCTAGATGTCAGACATTTTCTCTGTTTTTCATACTATTTAGTGGAATCCTCAAGAGTGGAGTTGTATGAGCTTTGATGTAGTTATGAAACCAAATCTTTATAGTACAATTAGATTGTATTTGTCTTCTATCTGCTGTTCCATCTGCCTTTTGAAATCCTCATGTTGCCTATTCACACTGCAGAGCCATGAATTTTTTTTTTTTTTAAGATTTTTATTTATTTGACAGAGAGAGAGACAGTGAGAGAGGGAATACAAGTAGGGGGAGTGAGAGAGAGAGAGAGAGAGAAGCAGGCTTCCTGCGGAGCAGGGAGCCCGATGTGGGGCTCGATCCCAGGACCCTGGGATCACGACCTGAGCCGAAGGCAGACGCTTAACGACTGAGCCACCCAGGCGCCCCAGAGCCATGAATATTTTTATAATGCACTCTTGTAGATGAGGTAAGATAACACAGTATGTAGGACGCTCCCAATTCAGAGAGACTCCAAATCTCACGACCCCATCTGGGGTATGATAATGTTTCTCTAACTGGGTGAGTACATGCTTAAGAAATCAAGACTGTACTTCCATAGGAAAAAATTCTGTGAACTGCAAAAGAAAAAAAAATCTTCCCTCCCCTCTTAAATGGAGAAAATACGAATTTAAGAGACGGAGTTACTTCAGGTAGCAAAGGTTGTGATTTTATCAGTTTCAAAATTCAAATGTTTTCCTAAGATGTTTTTTCCTAACTTAAGCAGCTTTCACCTAATCTCATCCTTTCTCTTGACCACTTTGCTCTTTCCATTCCTCCTACTCACAAATATCTTTTTTTTTTTAAGATTTTATTTATTTATTTGACACACAGAGAGAAAGCACAAGTAGGCAGAGAGGCAGGCAAGAGAGAGGGAGAAGCAGGCTCTCCACTGAGCAGGGAGCCGGACGTGGGGCTCGATCCCAGGACCCTGGGATCATGACCTGAGCCGAAGGCAGCCGCTTAACCGACTGAACCACCTAGGCGCCCCCTCACAAATATCTTTTTAAACCTTTTAGTTCTATTTGGATCTGAGTGACTGGATTCCAGGGATGAGGCAACTGATGTTTGCTATGAGTTCATTTGTTTTACAAATGCGGTCAGTGCTCATATACTATACATTTAATATCTGGTAGGAAACTTAAGTGTTTGAGAGAAGAAATACTGTTTCAAATGAAACAAAACCACCTAACATCTAAGGGACCATGGAATTCTGTCTTGATAGAATGTGCATGTGCAAGAAGACACAAATGTCCTTTGTGATGTGGAAAACTGTCTTCCCAACTTTTGAAAAATATGTGAATGTGTTTGGTTTTCTCCATATAAGTAGGATTTCAACAACTCTCATCTAGAGCACAAGGGCAGCTTCTTATCAGTCACTGCGGTCAATAGATGGACCTCAAAACACCAAACCTTCCTGCTTTACAGTCTTACTCAGCGCTCTGTGCTTTTTCACAGAAGTCTCTTGTGATCCTTTTATTTCTGTGGTATCAGCTGTAAAACCTCCACTTTTTTTTTTTTTTTTTAAGATTTTATTTATTTATCTGACAGAGAGCACACAAGCAGGGGGAGCATCAGGCAGAGAGAGAGGGAGAAGTAGGCTCCCCAGTGAGCAGGGAGCCCGATGCGGGACTCGATCCCAGGACCCTGGGATCATGACCTAAGCTGAAGGCAGACGCTTAACCGACTAGGCCACCCAGGTGCTCCAAGGCTTCACTTTTTATATAATTTTAATGGGATCCTTTCTCTTTTTTACATTGGTTAATCTAGCTAGTTTTGTCAATTTTGCTTTTCTTTGCAAAAAAAACAATTCTTGGTTTCATTGATAATTTCCATTGTTTTTCTAGCATCTATTTCATTTATTTCTGTTCTAATCTTTATCATTTATTTTCTTCAGCTAACTTTGGGCTTAATTTATTGTTTTTCTAGTTCCTAGAAGTATAAAGTAAAGGTTGCTTATTTGACATCTTTTATTTTAACGTAGATATTTATATCTATAACCTTTTCTTATAACTGCTTTCCCTGCATCCTATAAGTTTTGGTATGTTGTATTTTCATTTTCATTTGTTTCAAGATAATTTTTTATTTCCCTTTTGATTTCTTCTTTGACCCACTGGTCGTTCAGGAGTGTGTTGTTTAATTTCCATTTATTTGTGAGTTTTCCCATTTTCCTCATGTTATTTACTTCTACTTTAATACCACTATGGTGAGAAAAGATACTAGATATTATTTCAATCTTCTTAAATTTGTTGACTTGTTTTGTGGCACAATACGTGATCTTTCTTTGTTTTTTCACTATCTTACTTGCCAAAATTCATTTTTAAAAAGCAGGTAAAAGGGGCACCTGGTGGATCAGTCGTTAAGCATCTGCCCTCGGCTCAGGTTATGATCCCAGGGTCCTGGGATCAAGCCCCACATCTGGCTCCCTGCTCAGCGGGAGGCCTGCTTCTCCCTTTCCCTCTGTCCCTGCTTGTGTTCCCTCTCTTGCTGTCTCTCTCTCTGTCAAATAAATGAATAAAATCTTTAAAAAAAAAAAAAAGCAGGTAAAAGATAACCAACATTCTACCAAAGAAGACAAACATCTGGCAAATAAACAAATGAAAAAATGATAAACATCAGGGAAATGCACCTAAAACCACAGTTGAGATAAAATTGCTAAATATTCATTAAAAGGGTCAAAATTTTAAAAGATTAACTGTATCTACTATTGGCAAAGATAAGGAAGAAGTGGAACTCTTACACAGTGCTAGTAGAAAGAACCATTTTAGATCAGTTTGACATTTCTTAAAAAGTTAATACATTCACCCAGCTTGTGATTCCAGCTGAAGTATTAACACAAGAGAAATGAAACACAGCCACATAAAGAACTGTATTAAAACGTCTGTAGTAATTCTATTTGTAACAACCAATACCGTAAAGCAGTCAATATCCATAAACAGATGAATGAATATATAAACCGTGGTATTTCATAGAAAATCATACCTCTCAGCGATATAAAAATAATGAACTATTCATGTAAGTGTCATTGCTGAATCTGAAAATAAACGTTCTGCAGAGGGCACCCATGGGAGGAAAAAAAGGGTAAACAATTTATTATTTCAATCATATAAAAATCTAGACAATGCAAACTAATCTGTTATAAAGATCAATGGTTGCCTGAAGGGCAGAGAGAGAGAGACATCATTAAAGTGCTGCACATAAATACGGGAGTGATGGGCAGGTCCATTTTCATGATGGTGATGAGTTTCCTGGGTTGAGTGAAGTTCCACTTACTGAGCTGTACAGTTTACATACGTACAGTTTATTGCATGGCATCTCTATCTTATCACAGCTTTAGAAACATGGTTCAAAATAAAATCTGGATTTCCTACTGGTTTGTAAAATCTCCCTCTATTGACTCCACCATCTCCTCCTGCCCCAGGCGGGGATGCCTTGCCTCAGTGATAACAAATAAAGGTAAACAATGAAAGCCATTTCCACTTGATTCAATAAAAGGAATGCAGGCTGCGCATGAAGGCCACGATCACTGACCAAGACATCTCCTTTCTCTAGACACCCTGGTTTTCCTCCCTACACAGCAATGGCCTTGAGACAGAGCGCCCAAAAAAGCTACAAGAGTCACAAAAACTTTACATTATTTTTTCTGACAGGCCCTCAAGCTACACAAAATACACCCTTCTGGAAATCCTGAGAATTTCTGTACCTGCTCACCCTTCACAGCCATAGTACTAAACCTTGTGGACACCCTTTTAAAAGAGGCCCATTCCAACTAGTTTTTGTAGTCTCCTCACTCCCTATAACTCCAGTGGGGTTTTGTTTGTTTGTTTGTTTGTTTTTAACAATCATGATTCCCCCTATAATCCTTCAACTAGTGGCACCACCCTAAAGAATTCTGGACACCAGAGCACATGGCCCCTTTGCAGGACACGAGGAACAGATTTCCCTTACCAGTGCTGAGCACAATCCCACATCCCCTGTGAATAAGAGAACAATTCTCACAAACACCAGAGGTTGTCACAGCTGTCTCCTCCTCAGGTTGACCTCTGAACCTACAAAATATCCTGACATCCAAGCTATAAATAAGGACCATAAAGCCCTGCAGTCTTTCCTGGGAGGCTGTGGGCAGCAATGCAAACTAGGCCAAAATGAGAGAGCTATATATACTCTGCCGTAATACTGTCCTATCTGAGGCACACAAAGTTTGGTCCCAACGAAAGCTGGTCACACGTTCATGCTAGCAGAACTCAGTTGTTCTCAGCAGAACAACTTAAATAGTTGTTTTCAAACTGCCACATACACAGTGAATAGAGCCCCCAAGATTAAAGGTGCCTTAAATAAGGCCTTCATTATCACACAAACCAGAACAATGGAAGGCAGGCTGTTCCTAGGTTTGTGATTTGGAGGCTGGAAAATTCCATCACAAGAGTCATGTGAGACCAGTAACATCCCTGGGAAGTCTACGTTTTCAGATCATGAGCATTGTCTTCTGGGCCCAAATTGGGTCAGGTCCATGGCCTAACTCATCAGAGAGAAAGAAATGAGAAAGGAATGAATGATCAGGCTTCTCACATATCCTTTCACAAACAGGAGAACAGGGAAGTTTTACTTCCCTAAACACAATGTAGTCAGTGAATGAGACACACCTTGGGTACCTTCCAAGGGGCAGAAATAGAAAAGCTTCTGCAACAGAACGGAGGGACATAAATCTGGCAATGGCCCGGGCAGTTTAAAAACATACCTCTCACATACCTGGAATTTAGTGGCTGTTCTGATGTAGGAGATTAAATTCGGGTAGATGGCACCCTCATAAGGGACCACCTCCAGTGTTATAAAGAATACAGAACTAGCACACTCCCCGCACATCTACGTGAATTCCCGAAGTTTGCTATGTGAGTTTTCTGGTATTCAGTGAGACAGGGCCTCCACCTGAGCAGTCAGCACATTCATGAGGCCTTCATCCAGTGTGAACTCTCTGACACTGAAGGAGCAACAGAGCTTTTCTCCTCATACTCAAAAGGCCTTTCTCCAGTGTGAATTCTGACACTGAAAGAGCACAGAACTTTAGCTAAAAGATTTCCCACATTCCCCACACTCATAAGGCCCTGATTCACTGTGAAACCTCAGGTAATTAAAGAGACTGGATCTGTAAGGAAAGCAGTTCCCACATTCCCTGCACACGTAAGGCCTCTCCCAGTGTGAACTCTGTGGTGCTGAATGCGATTGGCCTCGGTGCTAAATAATTTACCACGTTCCACACACTCATTAAGGCCCTTTTCCAGTGTGAACTCTCCAATGGTGATTGAGGTGGTACCTTTTGCTAAAAGACTTCCCACACGCACCACATACATAATATCTTGTTCTAGGGAGGTCTCTCTAGTATTAAATAAATGTGTATTTGTTCTCACAAGTTTTCATGCATCTTCCCCATTTATAATGAATTTTTATGTCATGTAAGCCCACCACACACTCAGTACTGTTCTTCGACTTCTTCACAGCGTAAGTGACTTATTGTTGGAGAGATCCTGAGCTGGTCAAGAAGTCCTTCCCAACCTCCCTGCAGGTAAAGGGCTTCCTTGACACACAGAACTTGCAGCTCTTTACATGTGAGGCTCTGCTTCTGAAGTGTTTCTCTCCAGTGTCCTGCTTCCGGTGCTGTGGAAGGTTTCCAATAAAACATAATCATTTCCCACATGCCCCACAGGTGTATGGTTTCTGCCTGGTACGTGTTCCTTGGCGCAGCCAAGTAAAAAATCTCTCTCAAGACTAGGCTACATACCTCACAGGAGTAGGCCTTCTGGGCAGACACACCTGCCTTGGAGTCCTGACCCGTGACACTCCTACAGAAATGCTCTGCTCAAAAGGTGCCTCCTCGTTATCTGCTCCACACCAACAACCTGAAAGAAATAAAATGGTGGAGGGTCCATGTTGACTCTGGTTGGAGGGGACCACCCATACGCAAGAATGTGTTTCCCAAACTCAGGACAAGTCCATGCGATTGTCGGCAGAACCAGAACTGTTTCAGGTTGAGGACAGAGAGCCTCTGATCCAGGGAAATAAAGAGCATAAAACGGGGAAGGTCTCAAATGGTGAAGGACGCAACTATGACGTGTGACACGTGGAGGAGAGCAGGGTCTATAACCTGTTTTTCTGCAAATAACTTCCAGCCAGCTCTTGTTTCCTGGTGACATATGACCACTATGTGGAAGGGTATGTCCAGGACCAAGAAAATCCAAATGCAATAGAGTTGCTCATTTTCAAGGACTATTTGAAGATATATGCACACCTCATGACAAAATACGTAGAGGTCACTGCTGGGAAGCACTGCGGATGGAGCAGTGAGAAAAGCAGGTAAGACGTGGAGTCCAGAGAGGTAGGGACTGGTCCCGCAAAGGGTTTAAGAGCAGAAGTGACATGTAGAGTTGACAAGTAGGCCAAGTGTCAAGACTGGTGAAGAAACAGCCGAAATGTGCCCATTGTGAATCCACAGAGACGTGAATAAGCAAGAGCTTTGGCCTGAATGACATCTTGCCTCAATTACCCCTTGTCTCTGCATCTCTCTCATGTCCATTCTTATCTTAAGCCTTGGCCACCTCCTAGACTAGTCTGTCTGATACACCCTACCTTTAAGCACACATACCTCCCTCACCAGCATTTATTAATTACAATACCGTCACTCACGTACTCAAGTGAGAGACCCAGTGCTCAGCCCCTACCCTCTATTTCCTGGCCTATGAACATCTTCACGCCAGGTAACAAGAAGATTATACCTCCTAAATGTAACGACAGGTTACTTACGTGGGTCCACACAGTAAATACCACATTTTGAATGTCTCCAATTTTAACCGCTCTTTTGATTTCTCAACTTGTGTTTCCAGCTGCCAATCTGATGCCTCCACTCAGCGGTCTCTGAAATACCTCAGAATCTAAACATGGCCAAAACAAAGCTCCTAATGTCCCCGGTGAATATTATTCCTACTACCAACTTCCCCCCTCTCAGTTGGAACTTCCATTCCTACAGCTGCAAAGATCAAACACCCTGGGGTTATCCCTGATATCTCCGTTTCTCTCCCTCACCACCCACATTAGAAAATCTAGTTTCCCGGGGCGCCTGGGTGGCTCAGTCATTAAGCATCTGCCTTCAGCTCGGGTCATGATCCCAGGGTCCTGGGATAGAGCCCCGCATCAGGCTCCCTGCTCGCTGGGAGGCCTGCTTCTCCCTCTCCCACTCCCCCTGCTTGTGTTCCCTCTCTCGCTGTGTCTCTCTCTGTCAAATAAGTAAATAAAATCTTAAAAAAAAGAAAATCTAGTTTCCCGTTTTAAAACATGCATCCCACGGTTGCATCCAGAAATGCAACCACCCTAACTCACAGTCCTGGTCAATTAACCCTCACTAGTCGATGGTAGTAGCCTCTGCCCTGATTTCCCTTGTGCTTCCCTCATTCCCATGGTGTGTTCTCTGCTTTAGTCAGGAGACTGTTTGGACTTTCCTAACTTTATATCTCTCCTCTAACCCAAACCTCCCATTACGTCCAGAATAGACGCCCAATTTTTCAGGCAGTCATTCCTGTCCTGACCCCTGTCCCCCTGCTCTTTGTTCTTTCATAAAAGGAGACCTGTGGTTCCTGAACACCCCTCGCTCAGATCTACCTCCATGTATTTGCACATCCTGGTACCCGCTCCTCGGTTAACCCTAAACACTCATTTATGTTGGTTGACAGGAATGGGAACACCTTCGTATAACCCCTGACATCAACTTAGGATTCTGAAAACAGCAGATAAGAGTCGCAGGGCACCACAGTCCAGACAACATCTGGGGGTCAGCCAGGGTCAGTAAGGGACTAGGACACCCTCTACATACCCGTGTTGTTTCCCTCAGTGCTTCTGCAGTCCTGGGACTCTGCGGGAAAAGGCAGGCAGGCCCTTAAAGAATGCGATCATGGGGGAAAGGGAGGTTGATGGGCTCATGCCTCCCTGTACCCTTCCCTGGCCCTGGAGCCAAGTGACCTCAGGATGGCTGTCTAAGCAGTGCGCCTCAGTGCTCCATGTTGCCTTTACCAGCGGTGTGACCCTGAACAGACTCAGGCTCCCAGTGCCTCAGAGCACCCATCTCCCTCCTCCACACTGCTCTTCAGAACTCCTCGGGGGGGTCTTGAAACCCTCAGGGAGATCGTGTCTCTCCTTCGGCCAAAGTCCCCTTGGCGCCTAGAGTCCTCAGCTGAAGGTCCGGCACCTCGGCCCGCAGTCCAGGCGTGACCCCCTCACGCTCTCTGTCCCCTGAGGGCAGAGTCCTCCCGCCGCAGCCCCCTCCAGCCTCGGCCCCGAGCCCGCTCCCGCACGGGGCCCCCGCCCGCCGCCGCCTCCCTGTCCCGGACACCCGGCCGTGGCTCGAGCCTTTAGGATCTGGGTGGGGGGACGGCGGGAGGGCCCGGGGGACGAGCGCTCACCTGAGCCGGGTCCCCGGGCGCGGCCGCCGACATCGGACTCTGTGGGCGGAGCGGACACCCGAGCCGACGGTCCCCGTCCCGGCCCCCGCGCAGGACAGCCCGGGCGTCGTCGCCAGCCGCGGATCCAAACCTCTGCCGTGAGGACGACCGTTTTCACGCCTACTCCCCCCTGTCACCTACGCCTCAGCCCTGCGGGAGGGATTCCCCAGAACCGCAAACCACCACGGCCCGGAGCAGAGGCCGGAAGTCCCGCCCCCACGCGATGCGCACGCACAGATATGCCTCGTCCTGATCCGTCATCGGCTCCTCTGAACGCATGGTCTTCTGGGTAATGTAGTCCTAGAGCTCCGGAGGTGGCAGGAAAGGGGGTTCTCCGCCCTTGATAAACCAGAACATCGAGCATCGGCTAGGAGGGAAGCTAGGAAAATGGTACTCCTACCTCAAGGGAGGAAAAGGCTTTGCCCATGTCAAAGGCGGAGAAAAGACATTGTTTCAGACTCCATAAAATCACCCTACTCGAAGAGGATAAAAATCTTATTTGAGATGCTCCCAGATCTACTTAACATAAATGGCTTAATCATCCCATAATCAATCATAAAATGACTCCTTCAATAGCTGGAAACGTTATGTTATTGTTCTTCAAATGCTGTGGCCTGAAGCTCTATTCAGTGTTTCATTATGTTTGGTCAGGAAGAATAGAAAAGACTCCAAAGAGCGCCATATGTGGGAAGAAAGAAGAGGAATGTTAGACTGTCCTGAAGCCGGTGGACAACTAGGAGCTCTGCTTCTGAATGCCACAGAAAATTTCTCCCTTGCTTATATCATCAGGGATTGTAACCATCGGGGATTGTGTCCTACACACTGAAAAACACTTTTTATCCACATTTTTTACTCCATATACTAAGATATACTCAATTTCTTTTAGCAATCTGAGGAGCAGCTCAATCAGAGAGCAACTTAACTAATGCTATCTTTTTTTTTGTAATAGACTATATTTTATAGCAGTTTTAGGATCACAGCAAAATTGAACAAAAGGTAAAGAGATTTCCCCTATATCTCTGCCCCCCCCAAAGCTCCCCCATTACCTGTATACCTCCACCAGAGCAGTAATTTGTTAAAATTTATGAACCTTCACTGAGATATCATTATCACCCAAAGCCCATAGTTGTATAAGGATTCACTCACGGTGTTGTACCATACATGGATTTGGACAAATGTATAATGACAAGTATCCACCATTATAATGTCATATAGAGAAGTTTCACTGATCTAAAAATTCTCTGTGCTCCACCTGTTCATCCCTCCCTGTAGTGCAAGGGCCTGACAATAAACTTTTGATTGCCAAGACATCAATTTCAAAGACATCCATGTGGAAAAACGCATATTGCCAGCTACATATCACAGCTACTAGTAAAATGACTAGTATAAAGCCCCAGATAGGCTAAATAACCAATCACTTAAGTGATCCTGTTTTTCCCTTTGTTCCCCAATTCCTACTCTTATATCTTAAATTCTCCAACAGAGAGGGAACCTGTGAAACCCTAGGCAGCCCACTCATGACCATAATCAAGGCAGAGCCCCAGGTTCACACTCCCTCCCTCTCTCTAGTGGTGACTTTCTTGTGTGGCCCTTGGGTGTGCCTTGTATCCTTCACTACCTGTGAGTAATAACCCTTAGTTTTTCAAAGTTCTTGATGGTTTTCCCTGAGGTGTGTCCTGCAATCATAATAAAAACCATGAGGGGCAGTCCAGCCACATTAGCTCCAGGGAAGTACCTCTGAGGGCTCACCACAAGTGGTACCGAACCTCAGGCATTCTTAACTGGTTGCATCATTATTGATAAGCTGAGACCAATACAAAACCCTCTCTCTCTTACCCTAACTATTGCTATTTTGTAAAGGTCAAGGTAGAAAGGGAGCACTGAGCACTGAACTCTGAGATGAAGCATCTGAATCCCATGATCTCCTCTCTTTGCTGCAAAGTGATTATCAGAAATACAGCAATGCGGGACACCTGGGTGTCTCAGTTGTTAAGCGTCTGCCTTCGGCTCAGGTCATGATCCCAGAGTCCTGGGATCGAGCCCCGCATCGGGCTCCCTGCTCAGCGGGAAGCCTGCTTCTCCCTCTCCCACTCCCCCTGCTTGTGTTCCCTCTCTCGCTGTGTCTCTCTCTGTCAAATAAATAAATAAAATATTAAAAAAAAAAAAGAATGGGCTTACAAATGTGGGAAATTCTTTTTCAGAACATTTCTGCTCCTAGAACATCAGAGAGTTCACGGTGGTGGGACTCATGAGTGCAGTAAATGTGGGAAATTCTATAGCTGGAACTCTAACCTCATTCAACACCAGAGCATTCACACTGGAGAAAGAGCATCTGAGTGCAACAAGTGCGGGAAATCCTACAACTAGGATGGCTACAACTCTAGTTTCCTAAGACATCAGATTGTTCACATGAAGTGAAGGCCTTTACCTAAGATAGTACATTGTTATAGACTAAATTATCTTGCTCTTCTCCCTACCCACCATTCTTGTTTAAAGCCTAATACCCAATTTGGCTACATTTGGATATAGAATCCTTAAGAAAGTAATTAAGGTTAAATGAAGTCTGATCCGGTAGGACCACTTTAGCATAGAGAAATCTGGATCTGGATCTGGATCTGGAAGCTAGGAGACCAAGATCAAGGTGCCAGCAAATTGGTTTATCCTGAGGCCTCTCTCCTTGGTTTGCAGATGGCCACCTTCTTGCTGTGTCACATGGCATTTTCTCTGTGCATGCACCTTCCTGGTGTCTTTCCCTTTAAATTAAGAAAAAAACAAACAAACAGTAATTATATTGTATTAAAGCCCCACCATTATGATCTCAGTTAACCTTAATTACTTCTTTTAATGTCCCAACTCCAAATAGTTACATTAGGCTTAAGGCTTCATATGTTAAAGGGGGGGCACACAAATCAGTCTACAACAATTGTTTTTAAGTACTGAAGAATATATTCACAATGTTTTGTGCTATTCATAGTGTAACAGTCGGGGCACCTGGGTGGCTCAGTCAGTTAAGCGTCTGCCTTCGGCTCAGGTCATGATCCCAGGGTCTTGGGATGGAGCCCCACATCAGGCTCCCGGCTCAACGGGTAGTCTGCTTCTCCCTCTCCCACTGCTGCTTCCCCTGCTTGTAATCTCTTTCTCTCAAATGAATAAATAAAATCTTTTTTAAAAATAGTGTAACAGTCATAGACACTTCTTATTATAATCTGCTTTGTTAACATTGTTCACCCCTCTCTATAGTCTAAACATTCAGTAAAAAGCAAGCCCTGGTTTATACTGTTTGTCAATTTCCCTGGTATAAATACTGCCTCCTCTGCCAACTTCAAGCTGCCATAGTGTCACAGAATATGGAGCTGGGAAGAGATGTGTCCTAGAGAAACACTGTCTTCTGTTCCTAGCATACTCATTTGGTAGTCATAAATAACCTCAAGAACATACATAATGGTAAAACGTAAAATAACTAGGAAGTGACAAACGCTGACAATCTTTGTTTTTAACAGCTTTATTAAAGTAAGTCACTTCTTGTTTCTCACAGTAGCTGTTTTCTAAAGCCATGGTTATTCACAGTAGTTATGTTCTCTAATGGTTCTGTGTGCACTAATTCAGTGTTCCCAGTTCTGAATTTTTGCATGTAAAACCATCGTTCCTAGAGAAAATACAGATTTGGGTTCCTGAGAGCTTCTAGTCACAACATTTTTGTCAAGTGATCAAAACATAACATTGTTTCAACTGTGTTTCTGTTTAAAGACATCTTGCTTGCTGTGTGTTGATTTATTAACACAGGACTTAGGGCCAACAGCACTGCTACTCATGCCTGAACAAAGCGCATCTAACACATGTATTTTCTTTCTAAGGCACATCCTAGCCTTGTGCTTAGAAATGCTAGACAGCAAGTAAGCATCATATTTGGGGGCCATTTGAAACAGTGAAATCATCAACAAAAAGCAAACATGACACAAGCTGACCACACAAGGACACCTGTTTATAGTATGCATGCTGAACGGAGAAAGGAACCTTAGCTGTGACAACTGCTACTACTTTTATCTTGAAACTGATGTTCTGTCTTAAACAGATTGTATTCTTTTTTTAAAAAAATATTTTACTTATTTATTTGACAGAGAGAGACACAGCGAGAGAGGGAACACAAGCAGGGGGAGTGGGAGAGGGAGAAGCAGGCTTCCCGCTGAGCAGGGGGCCCAATGCGGGGCTCGAACCCAGGACTCTGGGACCATGACCTGAGCCGAAGGCAGATGCTTAACGATTGAGCCACCCAGGCGCCCCTAAACAGATTGTATTCTAAAAGGCATATTTGCATCTCTGATAATTAGTAAAACCAGTTTGACTTGCCACAAATGGAAGTCTACCATGAAATCAAAATAATGCTCTTAAGTCCCAGGGAACTTGTGAGGCTTACTTAGGCCTGCTCCCCTTTTTTTTTTTTGTGTTTTTTTTTTTTTAATAAAGATTTTTTTTTTAAGATTTTATGTATTTGAGAGAGAGAGAGTGAGATAGAGAGAGAGCATGAGAGGGGGGAGGGTCAGAGGGAGAAGCAGACTCCCCGCTGAGCAGGGAGCCTGATGCAGGACTTGATCCCAGGACTCCAGGATCATGACCTGAGCTGAAGGCAGTCGCTTAACCAACTGAGCCACCCAGGCGCCCTGAGAGCAAGTGAGTGGGGACTGGGGGGTAGAGAGAGAGGAAGAGAGAGAATCTCAAGCAGACTCCATGCTGAGCATGGAGCCTGACACGCAGCTCGAGCTCATGACCCTGATATGACCTGAACTGAAACTAAGAGTTGGATACTTAACTGACTGAGCCACCCAGGCGCCCCTGCTCCCTCTGTTGAAAAGGGAAATCAGTAAAAAGGGGTATTAGAGATTCAGCATGCCACCAAGACTCTCTCCAGACAACAATAAGAAGGAAAAAGGATCAGCTTTTTCAAGGTGTCCACACGTGCCCCCTGATGTTGTGTCTGTGTGTCCTCTGAAAGCATCTCCTGAACCAGGGCAGGAGTGTGGCTCAGTCCTCAGGAAGCAAGGGACGATGGTGCAGCCCTTAGGGGCATTTTTACTGAGACTGTATTGTTTTGGAAGATACCTGAGGAACACTGATGGTGCACACACCAGCTCCGCAGCCCCTGCTGCAGAATCATTTGTGGGTGCACTTTTAGAAGAGGCACATTCCATCTGGTTGGCTGTGGTCTCCTCCACTCCCTATGAAGCCAATGTTTCTGTAGCAGTTCTGGTTTCCCCTGAACCTTATGGCCTTACAACCAATGACCATCACCTACAGAAATGTGGACATCAGGACATATGGCTCTTTGCCGGACCTGGGGAAGGGGCTCCCCTCAACAGTGCTGACATCTCCCATGATATCCTCTGTGAACAAGGGAAAAAATTCATGCTGCTCCCAGAAGCACCTGAGGTTCTCAAACCTGTTCCTCCTCGGGGTGACCTCTGAGACTCCCCAAACTCATAGCATCCAGTCTCAAATGAGGACCAGAAAGCCATCCCTGCAGGCTTTCCTAGGAGGTCAGTGGCAGCTGTGCACATTTGGCCAAAAGTGACAAGCTCTTTTTGCCATCATACTGTCCCTACTGAGGCAGAGAGTTTGAGACTCCCACAAAGATTGTTCATCCTTCACGCTTGTGGAGCACAAATCTATTTATAAAACACACCATACAGCAAATAGAACACCTGAAATTAAGAGGACTCAAACAATAAGGCTTTCGTATTATACAAAACAAAGCAGTATGTGGCAAACAGCTCAGGCTATTGACTTAGAAGCTGGAAAAATTCATCATCTGAGAACAACGTGTCCCTGAAAAAGGCTGTCCTCTGCAAATTGCCAGCCAAACTCATATGAAATTCCTTTGGGCAAACACTGAGTCAGGTTCTTGCCCAAGCCAGGCAGAGAGAGGAGAACACAGACCCAGAGGGGCTCAGGCTACTCCTCATCTGCTCCAGCACGAGAGAAGAGAGGTCGGCTTCCCTGAGCACAGTGGGGTGGTGACTGATGCACACTGTGGGGACCTGCCAGGCGGTAGAGGTGAAATGGCTTCACCCTGGAAATGGCATTGACATAACCCTAGAAAGAGCCCTGAGCAGGTTAGGTGTAACATAGCCACACCTGCTTCCCACAGAAGTGAAGCTTAGGGGAATTCTCCCCACCGTGGACAACTGGATGCAGGAGACCAAATTCAGACACATGGCTCCTCAGGGTTTCCTCCAGTGACCTTAAACTGAACAAGGAAATACCACACTCCATTGCACATCTAAGGCCTTTCTCCAGTGTGAACTCTATGAGTGTAATGAGGTGAATTCTCTGGGGAAAACATTTCCCACATTCACCACACACATAGGACTTTCCTCCTGTGTGAACTCTGACGTCAAATCAGTGCCGAGCTCTCGGTAAAAGATTTCGCACATTCACTATATCATAAGGCCTTGACGCAGTGTGAACGCTCCAGTATTCAGGGAGATAATTTCCTCGACAGAATTTTCCACGCTCGGTGCATGCATAAGACCTTTCACCAGTGTGATCTCCCAAATGATACAGGAGTTTCCTCCTACGGATAAAAGATTTGCCACATTCATGGTACTTGTTAAGGCCTTCCTCCTGTGTAAACTCTTTGATAACAGAGCAGGTAGCCAGAGATAAAACATTTCCTGTGGTTACTGCACTGGTAAGGCCTATCTCCAGCATGGACTCTCTGGTGATACCAAAGGTAGAGCTAGAGGTAAAAGATTTCCCACCTTGGCTGCACCTATAAGGCCTTTGTTCTCTGTGAATACTCGTGTTGAGAGAGCTAAGATTGATAGCTAAAGGATTTCCCGCACTTAATGTACCCAAGAGGCCTTTTTCCTTTATGTATTCTCTAGTGTAGAATGAGTACCAAACTACTAGTAAAAGATCTCCACATTTACTGCGTTCATAAGGCCTTTCTCCAGTGTGAACTTGCCAGTGCACAATGAGGGCAGATTTTCATCAAAAGCATTTCCCACATTCAATGCGTTCATAATGCCTTTCTCCAGTATGTACTATCTGTAGTTGAATAAGGATGGAGCTATGGCTAAAAGACTACACACATTCACTGCACAAGTAACAATCTTCTCCAATAGGACTTCTCTGGGGATGAATGAGGACAAACTTTTGGTTGAAGGGTTTCCCACATTTGTTGCACTTGTACTGACTTGCCCCAGTATGAACTCCTCCATGTTGACTGAGGGTTGAGTTTTGCCTAAAAGACGTACCACATTCACCACACACACAAAGCCTGTCACCACTGTGGACTCTCTGGTGAATAACCAGTGAAGATTTATACAGGAATGCTTTCCCACATTCACGGCACATGAAACAGTCTTCCTATGTCAACACACTGGTCCTGAACAAGTGTGTATGTGGGGCTAAAGGTGTTCTTACATTTCCCCCAGGTAACATAACTTTTTCTGCTTTGAAATGCCCCACACTGAGTGATTTTGTTTGGCTTCTCTCTGGTGTGAGTGGCCTGCAGTTGGTGTTCTGAGGTGGCCAGGAAGGCTTTCTCAACCTCTCCACAGGTGAAGGGCTTGTCAGACACATGTAATTTGCAGCTCTTCACAAACAAGTCCCTGTCCACACGGCTTCTGAAGGGTTTCTCTCCCATTTGCTGTTTCTCATGTTTTCTGAAGTTTGTAATGAAATAAAATCATTTCATACCTGCCCCACACCTGAACACTTTCTGGCTGTTTTCTTTTCCCTGGTGCACAGCCAAGTGGAAAATGTCTCTCAAGACTGGACCACACATCTCACAGGGGTGGGTCTTCCGGGAAGACTGAGCTGCCTTGGGCGTCCTGGTCTGCGACACGCCTACCAAAGTGCTCTGGGCAAAGGGTGCCTCCTCATCCTCTGCTCCACAGCAGCAACCTGAAGGCAAAGAAGCGCTGGTGAAATTTGTGTTGACTACAGCGAGGGGGTGAGCCATCACATCATGCACCCGACTCATCTAGGCATGAATGTATGGCATGCATTTCTAGGTAAGGGAGCTGGAATCTGGTCAGAGAAGTTGGGCATTTCTGGGCTCCTAAGGCAAAAGAATGGTAGAGACCTCATCATGGGAAGGACACAAGGATAGTCCGTAACACAAAGAAGAGAGGCATATTCTAAAACTTGTTCCTCTGCTAAAGGAGTCCTGCAGGACCTTTTCTGCTGGTGACATGAGGGTGTGTAAACTGTATGTCCAAACCCAGGAAAACTAATTGCCACAGAGCTTCTGCTGTTCAAAGCCAATTTCAGGATGTGTGCACGCCTTGTGGCAAATGTGGGCCGTGCTGCAGAGCGACAGAGGAAGACTTGGGAGAGAAATGAGATACAAAGTCCAGAGAGGTAGAGATTATCCCTGGCTGGAAGTCAGGGTAGAAATGACAGAGTAGAATTGACTAGTCAGTAAAGTATCAACAAAGGGAAGGAAAAGTAGAAATGGAGAATGGTACTGGCAATAACAACAAAACACTGGTTAAATGGGAAACATTCCTGGTATAATCTGAACACAGTCCTGAGGTCACACTCTCCCCAGTTTCACCAGGGGCAGGCACCTGTAACCTCATCTGCAGCCTTGGCTACTGAGAATCCCTACAATCTTTGCTGCATCTGACCTCTGCTGATGGTGCTGCACTGTGATCACATGGCTGGTCCCTCCCTAGAGCCAAAATGGCCACAGGCCCTTCAGCTGGTGACCTTGCAACCAACCCAAGGTGAAGGTCTTTCCCCACCAAAACCAGCCTGTAAAAGCTGGAAGAGGTGACTGATCCATCACATGTGGGGACATCAACAAAAGGCTATCAGGAACACACAAAAAAATCAAGGAAACGGGACATAACCAGAGGAGCACAGTAAGTTTTCAACACGTGAACCCAAAGAAACACAGATCTACAAGCTGTAGGACAAACAATTTAAAATTGTTTAAGGGGGTGCCTGGGTGGCTCAGATGGTTAAGCGTCTGCCTTCGGCTCAGGTCATGATCCCAGGGTCCTGGGATTGAGCCCAGCGTCGGGCTCCCTGCTCGGCGGGTTGTCTGCTTCTCCCTCTCCCTCTGCCTCTGCCCTTGCCCCTGCTTGTGTTCTCTCTCCCTCTCTCTCAAATGAATAAATAAAATCTTAAAAAAAGCTTTAAAAAATAAAATAAAGTAAAATTGTTTAAGGAAGCTCAGCCAAGGCACCTGGGTGGCTCAGTCATTAAGCGTCTGCCTTCGGCTCAGGTCTTGATCCCAGGGTCCTGGGATTGAGCCCCGCATCGGGCTCCATGCTCCGCAGGAAGCCTGCTTCTCCGTCTCCCACTCCCCCAGCTTGTGTTCCCTCTCTCTCTGTCAAATAAATAAATAAATCTTAAAAAAAAAAAAGAAACTGTTAGAAAATATGTTTCCCACATGGGATATAACTTCCCTAATTTCCAGTGATCAAGACACCCACTTCACTGGGCAAATCATACAAGCCTTAATGAATAGCTCGCAAACTTGGAATTATCACTGTCCCTATCACTCTCAATCATCAATCAAGGTTGAGAGAACTAATGGGATCCTAAAACTTAAAATCTCTAAGCTTGCTGAAACTACTGTAGTCCCTTGGCCTACGGAATTGCCTCTGACTCTGCCGACTATTTGCAGTATCCCCTCCAGAAAACATAAACTCACTCCTTATGAGATAGTCACCAGTAAACCAATGTCTATTGGCTGATCCCACTTTCTGCTGATCCCTTGTTATCCCATACTAATATAACCAGTGATTGTAAGTCTTTAATGTCTTATGCTAAAGCCTATCATCAGGTTAGCAGCTTTCCCTGTTTCCAATTCAAATGATCCTGTTAATCATAGTCTGGAGCCTGGTGACTGGGTATTTTGGAAACATCACAAGAGAAAAACAGCTCTTGAGCCCCACTGCAAAGGACCTTCTCAAGTGTTCCTGACCACTGATACTAATGGAAAACTAGAGGGCACTGAGTCTTAAATACACATCTCACAGCTAAAGTCACCAGCTGACTTCTGGTCCTGTATTGATGCTGGAGACCTTCAAATAAAACCAACACATAAGAGAAGCAGCTGACGTTGAGGTAGACTGCTTCCACCCAAAATGCCAGATCAAGACTTCAGATTTTAAGCATGAAATGCTTTTTTCATTTTCTTTCCTTTACTGTGGCATTGACCTGGAAAGATAATGCTTTCGGTATCTCCCAGGCCATTGCTAAGGGGGTAACCTTTAAGACTGCTGGATTCATCATCAAAGATCCCAATCTTCCCATGACGCTAGGGACTCCCTGGTACTCTTTGTGACCAACTACTCTTCTATTCCCCATGTAAATGGGGAATAACTAACTACAACTAACTACAATCAATGCCCCCACCCCCACCGCCCCGGAAGAAGTCTCTTACCAAGTTTCACTTTTATGACCAGAACAACTTGTGCCTTGTATTTACCCTTCTTCAATTATATTCATATATACCAAGTTAGTAAATTAACATAAATCTTTGTAAATACTTAACGTAAATCTTAGTACGTGTGCACCATCACCTTCCCATAGGGGATTCAGATCTGCCCCTACTCACTAAGAGATCTCACCAGCAGTAAACATCTTTGCAAGGTATTTAGAACACCTTTGCAAGGTTCTTTTAGGCTAGGAGATTTTCTTCCCATATGTGCTAAAAACCTAAATTATTCCTGGCTTGAATGGGTAGAACCAGCAATCTCTACAAATGAATCCATGAACAGTAACACTTCAATGAGAAGTTTGGGCTCTGACAGGGTCTATCTTTCCCTGTGGTTGTTATCATTCTCCTCGGGCCTGTGAATGCCTACATAGCTAGCACACAGCTGGGCAATGCCTCTTAGGTTATCTAATGGTGTCCCTAACTTTTCACAAGCAAACTAAGACATCTTATTGATCAACTCCCCTGGATTTATATTGTCCAGACATACCTACCCAGAGGCATTCATGGCTCAGGATTTGCTTCCTTTGGCAAGGCCATAGTTTCCTGCTTATAGGAGTAAATGTAAAGGTGATTATGATCAGAAACCCATCCTTAACTTTGGAAGATATTACATAATTTATTGCTAAGACAATTGCTTCCAAAAAAGATCTTTAGACTCTGGCCAAAGTTGTTGTTGCTTTTAAAGATTTTATTTACTTATTTAGACAGAGCGCACAGGGAGCTTGATCTCACAACCCTGAGATCATGACCTGAGCTGAAATCAAGAGTCAGACGCTTAACTGACTGAGCCACCCAGGCGTCCCCAAAGTTGTTCTTTATAATAGAAGAGCTCTTGAATATCTTTTAGCTGTGACCAACACCACCTACTGTACCTGGATTAACACCTGCATAAGTTGAAACTCAAATTGCATAAGTTGAAACTCAAATTACATAAGATCACAGAACAAGCCACTTGGTGGCATAAGAGGTGATTCCTTCCACAAGGCATTTCTTTGACTTATTGGATTGGGTTTTAGGGACCATGGCTCCAAAATGCACTCCAAACATCAGGAATTATCCTGTTTATAATAATCTCCGTGCCATGTATTCTCAAAATTATGCCTCTTGGCAGCAGTTCACAAGAAGCAAATCCCCTCCCTCCCCCTAGGTGTTCAGCATTCTTTCGGGAGGCGCCTAGCCATGCTCTGATTGGTCAGGATGGAGAAAACCCCTCCACTGGCCTCGAGCGGGCCGCCAACTACATTACCCAGATCAGGCGCGCAGCTGAGCCAATGGAAGCATTTCCGTGGTGATTTATCGCTGAGGGGCGGGACTTCCGGCCTCGTCCTTGTGGCGTCCTTCTTGCAGCTCTGGGGCGTGCGGGGGCGGTACCGAAGTGACGGAACTGTCAGGGCGCAGAAGTCGTTGTCCCCACGGCAAAGAGGCGGGTCCGCGGCTCGGCGACGCCTTCCAGGCTGCCCCGCGCCGGGGCCGGGACGGGGACCGCCGGCCTGGGTGTCCGCTCCGCCACAGAGTCCGATGGCGGCGGCCGCGCGCAGGGCCCCGGCTCAGGTGAGCGCTCGTCCCCCGGGCCCTCCCGCCGTCCCCCCACCCAGACCCCGAAGGCCCGAGCGCGGGGCCCAGGCCCCGGTGTCCGGGACAGGGAGGCGGCGGCGGGCGGGGGCCCCGTGCGGGAGCGGGCTCCGGGCCGAGGGGGCTGCGGCGGGAGGACTCTGCCCTCAGGGGACAGCGCGTGAGGGGGTCACGCCTGCAGTGGCGGGCCGAGGTGTGCTTCCTCTTTCCCGAGGGCCCGGGGAGCCGTGGGAAGATGGTGAACAGGCAGATACAAGTCCAGCCTCCCCAAGCTGCTGAGAGAACATTGATCCATAAATAACCCCGCTGACACGTTCTCAGGGTTGTGGTTTCCTGTTAGTCTAAATTCCATTTCTTCAGTCCCTGAGTTTGGAGATCATGGAGAAACCCAAAGCCCAGGGTGTGAGGTCCGTGTCAGGTTTTATATGTTACCGTTTCTTGCAACCACTGTAAACAGGTGTGGAGGGTTCTATCGGGAACTGGTTCCGAGATGGGTAAAGGCTCTGGTAAAACTGTTAGGCAACCACCAGGCTGTCTTTGATGTGGGAACAAAAAGCAGGTGTGCAGAAGTCACGACTGGAATGGCTGCCGGAGAAGCTGTGTGTCTATTCTGGAAGTCCTAAGAGATAAGGATCAGAGGATAGATGATATATGTCTGGAATATTCAATGCTCTAAGACTTGGGACATATTTATGAATTATACTTAGAACAAATGAAGTACTCAAAGTTGACATTTCTGTAGCTGAGAATCCTTTTAAAATCATATGAAATATTAAACAAGATAATTATGGAAATGCAATAAAAGTAAAAAAAATTCATGGTAATCCTGTACGAAGCTTTCTATTTAAACATTTAGAGAAAATATCTTAATGAAATAAAAATTTGAAAAACAAATTAATACTAAGAAATATGACAAGAATTGAAAGAAATCCAAAAACATCAGGAATTGTGAAAAGCAGACCCAAATAAATATAGATGCAAGCCATTTTTTACATAGAAAGATTAGATGTTATAAATACAACTACTACAAAAAGACAATTTGTGTATTTCAAACAAAAATGCTAATATTCCTGAGGTTATTAATTCAAATTGAGAGCCCAAAAATAAACACACACTTATCATTTAATCTATGACAAAGGAGGCCGTGGGGAAAAGACAGTCTCTCCAATCAATGGTATTGGGAGAACTGGACAGCTACATGGCAAAAAAATGAAACTGAACCACTTTCTTACACCATTCAGAAAAAAACAAACTGAAAATGGATTAAAGACCTAAATATAAGACCTGAAACCATGAAACTAAAAGGAAAACAGGCAGTAATGGCATGGATATCAACCTTAGCAATATTCTTCTGAATCTGTCTCCTCAGACAAGGGAAACAAAAGCAAAACTAAACAAATGGGACTAAATCAAACTAAAAGCTTTTGCATGGCAAAGCAAGCCATCAACAAAACAAAAAGGCAAAGATATTTCCTAATGATGTATCCAATTAGGGACTAATATCCAAAATATATAAAGAACTCCCATACCTCAACACCAAAAATCCCTAAAAACTCCAGTTAAAAATTGGCAGAAGACCTGAATGGACATTTTTCCAAAGAGGACATGCAGATTGCCAAAAGACCCATGAAAGAATGCTCAATATGACTGATTATCAACGAAATGCAAATCAAAACCACAATGAGGTATCACCAGTCAGAGTGGCTAGTATCAAAAAGACAATAAATAGGGGCGCCTGGGTGGCTCAGATGGTTAAGCGTCTGCCTTCGGCTCAAGGTCATGATCCCAGGGTCCTGGGATCGAGCCCCACATCAGGTTCCTGGCTCAGCGAGGAGCCTGCTTCTCCCTCTCCCTCTGCCTTTCTCCCTGCTCATGCTTTCTCTCTCTCTCTGTATCTCTGTGTCTCAAATGAATAAATAAAATATTTTAAAAAAAAAGAATAAGTAAGCGTTGGCAAGGATATGGAGAAAAGGGAACCCTCATGCACTGTTAGTGGGAATGTAAATTGGTGCAGCTACTCTGGAAAGCAATATTGAAGTTCCTAAAAAAAACCTAAAAATAGGGGCACCTGGGTGGCTCAGTCATTAAGCGTCTGCCTTCGGCTCAGGTCATGATCCCAGAGTCCTGGGGTCCAGCCCCGCATTGGGCCCCTGCTCAGCGGGAAGCCTGCTTCTCCCTCTCCCACTCCCCCTGCTTGTGTTCCCTCTCTCACTGTCTCTCTCTGTCAAATAAATAAATAAAATCTTAAAAAAAAAAAACCCTAAAAAATAGAATGATACAGCCCAATAGCTCCACCTGTGGATATCTACCTGAAGAAAACAAAACACTAATTCAAAAAGATAAGTGTACCCCTTTATTTATTGCATTATTTACAGTAGACAAGATATTGAACCAAAGTGTCCATCGATAGATGAATGGATAAAGATGTGATATATATGTATACACAATGGACTATTACTCAGCCATTTAAAAAAAAAAATCTTGCCATTCCGATGGAGAAAGATACTGTATGATTTCACTTACATGTGGAATCTAAAAAAAAAAAAACACCACCAAGGAGAGAAATTGACTCATAGAAAACTAGTCGTTGCCAGGGAGGAAGGGTTAGGGGGATAGGCAAAATAAGTGAAAGGTATTAATTAGTACAAACTTCCCATTATAAAATAAGGAAGTCACAGAGATGAAGAGTACAGCATAGGGAATATAGTCAATATTGTAATGACTTTGTATGGTGACAGATGGTAACTACACATACGGTGAGCATTTCATGATGTATGTGTCAAATCACTATGTTATACATCTGAAATATATTACATGTCAGCTATACCTCAATTAAAAAATTTTTAAAAAAGAAATGTATTCTAAAGGGTAATAAATGTAAGTTTATTGAGAAATCTTACATTTATATCTAACAACTTATTCTGGAAAGGAAGCCAGAATGGGTTAGTGGTACACAGGAGACAGCCTGGGAACACCCCTGACATCTATATATTGGTAAACTTTTATAAACATATATGTATTAAATTTGATTATCAACGTGTAGAGAAAATAGGTAACAATAAAATATTAAGATGGATTGCAAATGAGAAAGAAAAAGAAATCTCAATTTATATCTCAGGTCAAATAGAAAATTAACTGCATCAAGCTGAACATGGAAACAAAAAGCCTAAGGTTATTTAAGAAAAAAAAAAAATTCTTTTTTAACAAACCTGCACTTGAAATGTGCGAGCCATTACAAAACAAGACCCCAATTTAAAACCACAAAATACGCTTTTCACTTTTTTTAAAATAAAAATATATGCAGAATACAAAACTAAAAAATTTAATCACAAAAATGACATATAATGTAAAAAGAACTATATTTTCAGTATCCATACAAGCCATATTAGGAAAAGTTTTAAAACAGGCAATTTTTGTGAAAACTACTCAGTATATGGAGATACACACAACTATACAATATATTAATTTGTGAAAATTTCATTTTGATTTCAAAATTTACCTTTAACACATTCAAAACTAAAGTGGACTGAAATTTTTAAATGTTTAAAAAACATTCTAATTGTAGAAAACATAGTTATATATTTATCACTTTATCATTTCTACTTTATATCAGCCACATTTCACTGAATGTTTTAAAAATGTATTTGGAAGCTTTCCAGTGCACTCTAACAAAATTCATTAAAATAAGAATGCTTTTTGTTTTTCCAAGTGGTCATCTGTTGTATACATCATGTTAAACAGTTTAGGTTTTAAATAAGTAAAACTTGCATTGAATTTTTAGGAAAGAAAAAAAAAATGACTCTTAATGAACCAAAACATAGCTATGTGAAAAGAATCTCTGGTGTGTGGCATAACATACCTTAATGGTGTTGATCATTTCGCATTTAAGCATCACAAATCAAATATGTCTAAAGAGGGTCTGAAGAGAATTAATCTGGCAGGGCAAGTAGAGATCCATAAGAAGAGCTCTCTCAGTACATATGAAAATGAATCAGGGCACCTGGGTGGCTCAGTTGGTTAAGCATCTGACTTCAGCTCAGGTCATCATCTCAGGGACTTGGAATCAAGCCCTGCATGGGGCTCTCTGCTCAGCGGGATGCCTGCTTGTCCCTCTCCTCCTCCCCCCACTGGGGTGCGCTCTCAATTTAAAAAAAAAAAAAAAAAGAAAATGAATCAAAGGATTTCTGTGATAATCCACCAATTGGTGAGCATGCTCTTGGTCTCACAGAGTGATTCAGAAGAGAAAATAAGCTAGGTCACACACAGATGGATTAGACAAAATTTCACAGTAAATATATTGATTTACGTGGCACTCTATAGAATGAACAAAACTTAGGATATTACTAATGCAATATAAATGCCAATAACTGAGAGCTAAGCACAGTAAGAACTGTGAAAAGGAAAGTTATGTTAATATTTATATTAAAAACTTGATATAAAAACATTATATACAAGATCAAAATCCCATAGAATTCTGTCATGAGTAAGTGATCAGTGTTTTGTTAGTTTTATTGATGCTCCCAGGGGCCAAGGTAAACACCATCATCACTTCTATGTCATAGTCAGCAAACTGAGGTTCAAGGGGCTCTGGGGAGTTGTCCAGATATTCCCAGGAATCCACAGAGACCTCAGTACTGTGCAGACCCTCCTCCCTGCAGGTGGGTTTTGGAGACTGACTTGGATCAGAGGCTCCTGAGAAGCTCAATTCCTGACACACCTGGGGGCACAGTGGTCTGGTGGTGGTAACAGGGAGAGCTGTAGGTGCCTGGCTCTAGGATGCTCCCCACAGGTAGAACTATACAGGAATGGACACCTCTTCACAATTTCCAATGGACCAGGGATAGAGCAGCTCCTAATTCCCATTTTACATAGGATGAAACTGAGGCCCTGGATGGGGGCATGTGCCTGTGGGTCTAATTAATGACCTCTACATCACCCCCTAGCCAGGCTTTGAGGCTCAAAGTAAAGCCCAGACCATACTGATGCAACCTTGTCCCCCATCTGCTCCAACCCACCAACCCCAGTGGTGATAAACCAGGAAAATGGGTAACCACTACTAGGCAAGGCTTTATTGTATTCTTCAATGACTGGACTTAAGGAGAATGTGATGGAGAGGGGCTCCTGGGTGGCTCAGTCGGTTGTGACTGCCTTTGGCTCAGGTCATGATCCCAGGATCCTGGGATTGAGCCTCAAGTCGGGCTCCCTGCTCAGCCGGGAGTCTGCTTCTCCCTCTCTCTCTGCCCCACCCTGCCCCGCACTAGTTCTTGCTCTCTCCCTCAAATAAATAAAATCTTTATAAAAAGAATGTGATAGGGGCGCCTGGGTGGCTCAGTCATTAAGCGTCTGCCTTCGGCTCAGGTCATGATCTCAGGGTCCTGGGATCGAGCCCCGCATCGGGCTCTCTGCTCCGCGGGAAGCCTGCTTCTCCCTCTCCCACTCCCCCTGCTTGTGTTCCCTCCCTCGCTGTGTCTCTCTCTGTCAAATAAATAAATCTTTAAAAAAAAATAAAAATAAAAAATAAAAAATAAAAAAAGAATGTGATAGAGGCATGTGGGTGGCTCAGTCGGTTAAGCATCTGCCTTTGGCTCAGGTCATGATCTCTGGTTCCTGGGATCCAGTCCCACATCTGGCTTCCTGCTCAGCAGGGAGTCTGCTTCTCTTTCTCTCTCCCTCTGTCCCTCCCCACTGCTCATTCTAATAAATAAATAAAATCTTAAAAAAAAATAAAGAATGTGATGGAGAACATGTTAATAATGCAGAAAAAATTTAAAAGGCTACAGCTGTTCAATCCATTGTGAATAGCGCATGTGCACGCACACACACTTGTTTCATTGTCCTGTTAAAGGAAAATAGCCGAAGCTCAAAGAATAAGAAAAAGATATGTGCAGGCATTTTACCAAAGTTGTAGATAGCAAATTAGCATTTGAAAAAATGCCCATCGTGAATCCTTACAGAAATGCAATTAAAACAAAATGAGAGAACATTAAACACTTATTAAAAAGGCTAAAATTAAAATGGCCCAACCAAGTATTCAGAATATGGAGGAAATGGAACTCTCATACACTGCTGGGAAGATGAAAAAGGTATAATCAAAAGTAAAACATTACCTGTCCCGTAACCCAGACATTTTACTCGTAAGTTCCCGACAGAAGATCAAAGAAACATACATTCACATAAAGAACACAAATATTTATACTAGCTTTATCTTCAATAGTCAAAGTCTAGAAAAAACCCAAATCCTCATACACAGATAAGTGGATAAACTGGTATATCCAAAGATACTACTCAGCAAAAAACAAAAAACCCGACTACTCATATAGTATCATTGATGAATCTCAAAGTAATTGTGACACATAAGGAAAAACAAAATACTCAATTCCAAACATAAATTCAAAAAATTCAAAGGTATCCATCCATCTATTGTAAGAGAAAGTAAATCAGTGGTTACCTGAAGGGTGGGAGGGGCAAGGGAGATTATAAAAGGACATGAGGTAAGCATAGTGTGACAGATAAGGTCATTATCAGGACTATGATGATGGTTTCAGAAGTTCGTAACTATGTCAAAACTCGCCAAATTATACTGTAAATATATGCAAGTTAGTACATATAAACCATACCTCAATAAAGCTTTAAAAATGGCTCAAGATAGAATGTCTTTGTCCCACTTTTTGGAAAATAGGTTTGACAACCCCACACTGACTCCATCTCTCTTTCTCATGCCTATGGGGATATTACCTCAGGGGCAGCAAATATGGAGAACAATGAATATTTCCAAACAAGTCACCAGGAATGCTTCCTGGGTTACAAGGGCCATATCACAGAAATACAGAGCCCCCTTTACCTTTTTTCCCCGCATCTGTGGTAGTGGCTTTGAGGCAAACATCACTGAGAGGAAACCACAGAACCTTTTGATTATTTTAGTTTTTATTTTTTTCTCCAACAATGATTACCTACACAAGATAAATATGCCTAGAGGTCCTGAGATTTGTATACACACTGATTCTATAGTCACTGTCACAGAAACTTGTCTGGATCCATTTTTAGAGGAAGCACATTCTGTCTACTTAGATGCACTCTCCTCCACATCCTATTAAGCCAGTGTTTCTGTACCAATTATGGCTTCCCCTGCACACTATGATCTTAAAACCAGTGACCCTAGCCCAATAGATTGTGGACATCAGGGCACATAGCTGTTTGTAAAGCTGAAGAAGATAACCCCTCAACAGTGCTGACATCCCCTGTGATGTCTCCTTTGAGTAAGGGGAAGAAATTCCTGCTCCTTTCAGAAGCATCTGAGGATCTCCCAACTGCCCCCTCCTTGGGGTCATCACTGAAACTCCTAAAACACAAAGCATCCAGATCTCAAATGAAAACCAGAAAGCCCTGCAGTTTTTCAGAGGTTGTGGGGCAGCAATGCAAATTTGGTCAAAACTGGCAAGCTATTTTCTGCCATCCTCCTTAAGCACAGACAATTTGAGACTCCTAAAAAGTTCACCCAGCGATGCTTGTTGAGCCCAAATCTGTATATAAACTACCCCATAGAGTAAGTAGAAATCTAAGATTAAAGAGGACTTAAAGAGTAAGGCCTTGATAATCACATAAGCCAAAGCAATGTGCGGCAGACATTTACCGTCTCGGACTTGGAAGCTGAAAAAACTCATCACAAGTGTCACATGAGACTAACATGTCCCTGAAAAAGGTAGTCATTCTCTGTAAGCTACCAGCCAAACCCATATTTCCTGGGTCATCAATGATTCAGGTCCATGCCCAAGGTACTTAAGGAGATGGGGAAACTGACCTAAGGGCTCAGGTTACGACTAATTTGTTCTAATTCATGAGAGAACAAAGGTCAGCTCCACTGAATACATTGTGGAGGTGACAGATGCATACTTTGTGGACCTGCCAGGCAGGAGAGGTGAAAAGGCTTTGGTCACAAAATCTAGCAGTGAGCTAAATCTAGAAAGCGCCCTGGACAGCTTAGAAAGTGCAACATATTTACACAAGCTTACTACAGTACTGAAACTTCCAAGGGATATCCCACTGTGCATGTTTAGATGTCTGAGATTCAGTTCAGATGGCTCCTCAGAGTTCCCTCCAGTGTTGTTAACAGTGAATAGGAAATTACACATTCCCTGCACACCTAAGGCCTTTCTCTAGTGTGAACTCTTTGATGTTGAGAGAGGGTAGATTTTCGTGTAAAAAACTTCCCACATTCACTACACTCGTAAGGCCTTTCTCCAGTATGACCTCTCCGGTGTTGACTGAATTGGGAACTATCCCTGAAGGATTTTCCACATTCACTGCACTCATAAGGCCTTTCTCCAGTGTGAACTCTTTGATGATAACGTAGTTTGGAGCTAGAGATAAAAGATTTTCCACATTCACTACACCCGAAAGGCCTATCTCCTGCATGAACTCTCTGATGATAACGAAGGGTGGAACTGGAGGTAAATGATTTCCCACATTCACTGCATTCATAAGGCCTTTTACCTGCATGAACTCTCTGATGATAAGAGAGGGTAGCACTACTGGTAAAAGATTTTCCACATTCACTGCACACATAAGGTCTTTCTCCTGTGTGAACTCTCTGGTGTCGAATCAGTATTGAGCTATTGGTGAAAGATTTCCCACATTCACTGCACTGATAAGGTTTTTCTCCCCTATGAACTCTATGATGATAACCAAGGCCAGAGACAGATGTAAAAGATTTCCCACAAGCACTACACTCATAAGACCGTTCGCTATTATGAATTCTCTGGTGTATTGACAGGGAAGATTTTTGGCTAAACGTCTTCCCACATTCACTGCATTCGTAAGGCCTTTCTCCCGTGTGAGTTCTCCGGTGTTTATTGAATTGTGATCTATCCTTAAAGGATTTCCCACATTCAGTGCACTCATAAGGCCTTTCTCCACTGTGAACTCTGTGATGATAACGAAGGCTGGCACTAAAAGTAAAAGATTTCCCACATTCACTGCACTTGTAAGGCCTTTCTCCTGTGTGAACTCTCTGATGGTAACGGAGAGTGGAACTGGAGGTAAAAGATTTCCCACATTCATTGCATTCATAAGGCCTTTTACCTTCATGAACTCTTTGGTGGTAACAGAGTGTGGAGCTACAGGTAAAAGATTTTCCACATTCACTGCACACATACGGTTTTTCTCCTGTGTGAACTCTCTGGTGTTGAATGAGCGTCCACCTATTGTTAAAAGATTTCCCACATTCACTACACTTGTAAGGCCTTTCTCCTGTGTGAACTCTCTGATGTAAAATGAGGTTATTTCTTCGGATAAAGGATTTCCCACATTCACTACACTCATAAGGCCTTTCTCCAGAATGAACTCTATGATGATAATGGAGGTCAGACCTAGAAATAAAAGATTTCCCACATTCACTGCACTCATAAGGCCTTTCTCCAGTATGAACTCTCTGGTGATAACGGAGAGCAGAACTAGTGGTAAAAGATCTCCCACATTCACTACACTCATAAGGTCTTTCTCCAAGGTGACCTCGATGATGATACTGGAGAGTGGAGCTACAGGTAAAAGATTTCCCACATTTACTGCACACATAAGGCTTTTCTCCTGTGTGAATTCTCCGGTGTCGAATGAGTGTCCACCTATTGTTAAAAGATTTCCCACATTCACTACACTCATAAGGCCTTTCTCCAGTGTGAACTCTGTGGTGGTAACGCAGGCTGGAGCTAAAGGTAAAAGATTTCCCACATTCACTACACTCATAAGGTCTTTCACCTGAGTGAACTCTTAGGTGTATAATGAGGTTATTTCTTCGAGTAAAGGATTTGCCACATTCACTGCACTCGTAAGGCCTTTCTCCAGTGTGAACTCTGTGATGATAACGGAGAGCAGTACGAGTGATAAAAGATTTCCCACATTCACTGCACTCATAAGGCCTCTCTCCAGAATGAACTCTCTGATGATAACGGAGGTCAGACCTAGAGATAAAAGATTTCCCACATTCAGTGCATTCATAAGGCCTTTCTCCTGTATGAGATCTCTGATGGTAACTGAGGGCAGAGATAGAGGTAAAAGATTTTGCACAGTCACTACACTTGTAAGGCCTTTCTCCAGTTTGAACTCTACATGGAATCAACACTGAGCTATGGCTAAAAGATTTTGCACATTCTCTGCACACATAACTGTTTTCTCCATTGTGCCATTTCTGGGGATGAATGAGGACAGATTTGTGGCTTAAGGATTTCCCACATTTGCTGCACTTGTATTGCCTGGACCCAGTGTGAGTCTTTCCATGTTGACTGAGGGTTGAGCTCTGCCTAAGGGATTTTCCGCATTCACCAAACTCATGATGTCTTTTTCCAGTATGGAATCTCTGGTGTATAGCAAATGAAGATTTGTACCTGAATGTTTTCCCACATTCATTGCACACAAAACAGTGGTCCTGAACAAGCGTGTGTTTGGGACCAAAGGCTTTCTTGCATTCTCCCCAGGTGTAATGACTTTTTCTGCTTTGTAAAGTTGCCCTGCACTGGGTGATCGTGTGTGGCTTCTCCCCAGTATGTGTGGCCTCTTGCTGCAGATGCCCCAAGCCGGACAGGAAGTCCTTCTGAACCTCTCCACAGGTAAGGGGCTTTCCTGAATCATGGATTCTGCAGCTCTTCACAAAAGACGCCTTGTCCACAGCGCATCTAAACGGTTTCTCTCCCACGTGCTGCTCCTGCTGCTGAGAGTTTATGTTGAAATAAAATCGTTTCGCACATGCCCCACACCTCATCAGTTTCTGGCTGTTTTCTTTTCCCTGGTGCTCAGCCAAGTGGAAAATGTCTCTCAAGACTGGACCACACATCTCACAGGGGTGGGTCTTCCGGGAAGACTGAGCTGCCTTGGGCGTCGCGGTCTGTGACACACCTATAGAAGTGCTCTGTTCAAAAGATGCCTCCGTATCCTCTGCTCCACAGCAACAACCTGAACGCAAAGAAATGCTGGTGAAATATGTGTTGACTATAGTGAGCGGGTGAGCCCATCACATATATGCCTCCATCTCATCTAGGCAGGAGTATATGACATGCTTTTCCAGACACAGCAGTTGGAATTCAGTTGAAGGAACAGCCACTGTGCATTATTTGACCCCTAAGGTCACAGAATGGTGGAGACCTCACCAGGGGAAGGATACAAAGACAGGATATGAGACAAGAAAAAGAGGCAAGGACTACAACTCATTTCTCTGCCAAGAGTCTTTGGCAGGACCTTTGCTACTGCTGATGTGAGGCTGGGTAAAAGCATGCATCCAAGCCCATTAAAACCCAACTGTAACAGATTAGCTGCTGTTCAGTGTCAAGTTAGGGATGTGTGAACATCTCATGGCCAATGCTGGAGTACAGAAACAGTGAGAGAAATGGGTGAGATGTGGAGTCCAGAGAGGTGGAGATATTCCCTGTGCTGGAAATCATAGTAGAAATGATGAGAGAACTGACAAATTGGCAAAATGTCAAAATGGAAATGAGAAGGTAGAAATGAAGTGTGGCCACTGAGAACAGCATGAAAGTGTGGGTGAATAAAGACAGGTTCACCATGGGGGACCTGGTGTGATCTGAACACTCTCTCCATCCATTGACCAGGACCATGACCCTCTGAGTCCACTCTGTCATGTCTGGAGTCCTGCCCATCCTCTGATACACAAAGGATTCTTCCGTGTAAGCCCTGAGCAACTACATGGGACATGGACGATACAAGTCCTAAGGGAAAAACAGGACAAATGAATAGCCAGCACTATCCCGGGCTATTCAGCACAAAAGACAGCAAGGTGATGTCAGCGTAATACAAGAGGAAACCAGCCTTTGTCTTTGGCAGGCTTAAGAGTCAATTAAGATACTACAGGGGCACCTGGGTTAGTTAAGCATCTGCCTTCGGCTCAGGTCATGATCCCAATGTCCTGGGATTGAGCCCCGCATCAGGCTCCCTGCTCGGCGGGAAGTGTGCTTCTCCCTCTCCTTCTGCCACTCCCCCTGCTTGTATATACGCTCTCTCTCTCTCAAATAAATAAAATCATAAAAAAAACCCCAAACTACTACAGTGACACAATGGAGCACACAAAAAGGAGAATAACCACACAGGAAGGATTGATGGGGACACTGGCTTAGTGAAGACAGCTGGATAGGCAGCAAATAAGAAGGGTGGGGCTGTGTCAGCCAAAGGACTGATGCCACTGCATTCCCCTACTCTGCAGGGCACCTCAGAAGCCTCTGCTGCAGAGAACATCAACAAGTCCTGCTATAGTGGCAGAACATGACAGATTACACAGCAGAGGTGTCCAAGTGTTTGCAGGCATGGACCCCATATGCCTGCTCTGCAGAAGACCCCGGCAGCTTTTGCACTAAGGTAACCAATAGCTATCACCATGGGGGACCTGCCAGAGAATAATATACTGAGCTGCCCCCTCCACCAAAAAAGGAGCTCTTGCTCCATTCCAGGAGCAGAGCTGCCACTCACACCAACCCTGCATACACCCTGGACCCCAGCCCCACAACTGCTCCACGGCTGCCTATATTCCATAACCTCACTCCATGGCTATCAGCTGAGTGCCCAGGTCTCAGGCACGACAGCCATGGCTGTTGCGGGCTAGTCAGCTCCTCCGATCCCAGAGACACTGAGTGTACCCCTGCTCCAATCACAGGCGCCATCGATGCTCAGTGTACAACTGCATCTCACACAGCAAGTCAACACTGCTGCGGGCTATTCAGAAACTGGGACCCTACAACTGCTATTGCTCCATGTATATTTACACTCTTAGAACCCAGACGCATACCCACTGCACAGGTGCCTGCACATAAGACACCAATGCTACCACCACCACAAAGACACCCAAGAGCTGGACTTGGCATCAAGAGAACCGCAGAGCCAAAACATTTTCTGTAGGAGAAAGAGATCAGGAGGTTCCCAGTAGCACTGTCTACTACTGTGGACACACACAGCCTTGGCTATTGAGGACTCCTACAGTCTTTGATGACACTGATCTCAGGTAACAGAGCTGCACAGACACTAAGCCTCTTGACCAAACTGTAGTCAGAACTGCCACACCCCACCAAGCCGGTGCACTCACATCCACACACAGGTAAAGATCTTCCCCACCAAAACCTTTCTGTAAAGTCTGGAAGAAGGGACTAACTACTTCATGAAATGTACAGACAAAAATGCAAGGCCAGGGCGCCTGGGTGGCTCAGTTGGTTAAGCGACTGCCTTCGGCTCAGGTCATGATCCTGGAGTCCCGGGATCGAGTCCCGCATCGGCTACCTGCTCAGCAGGGAGTCTGCTTCTCCCTCTCCCGCTCCCCCTTCTTGTGCGCTCTCTCTCTCTCACTCTCTCTCTCAAATAAATAAATAAAATCTTAAAAAAAAAAAAATGCAAGGCTATAAGAAACACACACAAAAAAAAATCAAGGAAACAGGACACCCCCAAAGGAACACAGTAATTGATCAGTCAACCCAAAGAAATGCAGATCTAAGAATTGTCAAAGATTTCAAAATAATTGTTTTAAGGGAGCTCAATGAGCTACAAGAAAACACAGACAATTCAACGAAATAAGGAGAACAATTATAAACAATACAAGCTTTTTCAACAGATAAGAAAATATAAAAAAGGACCAAATAAATTATGGTATACTATACTATACGCCTTAAACAAATAAAACACTGTATGTTAATTATACTGGAAAAAAGTTATGGTAAAGAATACGATGAATGAAATGAAAAATGGTGGTGCCTGGGTGGCTCAGTCATTAAGCGTCTGCCTTCGGCTCAGGTCATGGTCCCAGGGTCCTGGGATTGAGCCCCGCATCAGGCTCCCTGCTCAGCGGGAAGCCTGCTTCTCCCTCTCCCACTCCCCCTGCTTGTGTTCCCTCTCTCGCTGTGTCTCTCTCTGTCAAATAAATAAATAAAATCTTAAAAAAAAAAAAAGAAATGAAAAATGCAGGGGGCGCCTGGGTGGCTCAGTCAGTTAAGCGTCTGACTCTTGATTTCGGCAAAGATCATGATCTCAGGGTTGTGAGATCGAGCCCTGTATCAGGCTCTGCACTCAGCACAGAGTCTGCTTGAGATCCTCTCCCTGCCCCCAACTTGAATGAATGAAAGGGAAGAAAGGGAGAGAAAGGAAAAGGGAAAGGAAAGGGAAGGAAGGAAGGATGGAAGGAAGGAAAAATGCAATAGAGAGCATCAACAGCCAGCCTGATCAATCAAAATCTGAATCGGAAACTGAAAATATATCTTTTTCTTTTTTTAATAGTGCTCTGCACATTTTAAAAAAAAAGATTTTAGGGCGCCTGGGTGGCTCAGTTGGTTAAGCGACTGCCTTCGGCTCAGGTCATGATCCTGGAGTCCCGGGATCGAGTCCCGCATCGGGCTGCCTGCTCAGCAGGGAGCCTGCTTCTCCCTCTGACCCTCCCCCATCTCATGCTCTCTCTCTGTCTGTCTCATTCTCTCTCTCAAATAAATGAATAAAATCTTAAAAAAAAAAAAAGAAAGAGAGAGGGAGAAAGCACAAGCAGGGGGAGAGGCAGAGGGAAAGGGAGAAGTAGGCTCCCCACTGAGCAGGGAGCCTGATGCAAGGCTCGATCCCAGAACCCTGGGATCATGACCTGAGCCAAAGGCAGATGATTAACCAACTGAGCCACCTAGGTGCCCCTGAAGATACGTCTTTTGAAATCATTCAGTCAAATTAGAAAAGAGACAACTAAAAAGAGTGAATAAAGAGAGTCTATGTGGATTATAGGACATCATGAAAACAGAATAATATTTGCATTATGGGGGCCCTGAAGAAGACAGACAGGGACAGAAATCTTATTTAAACAATAATGGATTAAAAAATAATGGATGGGGCTCCTGGGTGGCTCAGTCGTTAAGTGTCTGCCTTCGGCTCTGGTCATGGTCCCAGGGTCCTGGGATCTAGCCCCGCATCAGGCTCCCTGCTCTGCGGGAAGCCTGCTTCTCCCTCCCCCACTCCCCCTGCTTGTGTTCCCTCTCTCACTGTGTCTCTCTGTCAAATAAACAAATAAAATCTTTAAAAGATAAATAAATAATGGATGAAAATTTCCCAGATCTGGGGAAAGACATGGAAATCTGGGTACATGATGCTCATAAGTCCCCAAAAAGATTCAAACCAGGGGCGCCTGGGTGGCTCAGTCATTAAGCGTCTGCCTTCGGCTCAGGTCATGATCCCGGGGTCCTGGGATCGAGCCCCATATCGGGCTCCCTGCTCAGCGGGAAGCCTGCTTCTCCCTCTCCCACTTCCCCTGCTTGTGTTCCTGCTCTCGCTATCTCTCTCTCTGTCAAATAAATAAATAAAATCTTTAAAAAAAAAAAAAAGATTCAAACCAAAGAGGACTTCACCAACACATTACAGCTGACCCTTTTGAACAACATGGGTTTGAACTGTGCGGATTCATTCATAAGCAGACTTTTTCTAATAAATACACTCAAATACTATAAATGTATTTACTCTTAAGATTTTAACATTTTCTTTTCTCTAGCTTACTTTAATATAAGAATACAGTATACATATAATATACAAAATATGGGTTAATTGACTTTATGTTATTAGTAAGGCTTTGGTGGAGAATAGGCTATTGGTGGCTAAGTTTTGGGGATAGTCAAAAGTTATATATGGTTTTTTGGCTGCATGGGGGTTGGCACCCCTAAACCTCATGTTGTTCAAAGGTCAACTCATGATAAAAGTCAAAATGTAATGACAGAGAATTTGAAAGCCCTGAGAAAAACTCATACAGGGGAACTCCCCTCCCCCTCATAAGGATATGAGCAGTTTTCTCAGCTATAACACTGAATACTAAGAGAAAGTGGGATGATGTGTTCTAAATGCTGCAACAAAGAAACTGCAAACCAAAAATACTTTACCAGCAAAGCTGTCCTTCAGAAATGAAGGAGAAAGACTTTCCCAAACAGAAGCTGAGGGAGTTCATCACCACTTGACCTACCCTACAAAAGATGCTAAACACAGTTCTTCAAACTAAAATGAAAGTATGCTAATTAGTAACATGAAAATACAGAACACACTGATAAATGCAATTGTACAGTCATATTCAAAATATAGGAGTCCGTCCTTATCTATTTCACTTTCCATGGTTTCAGTTACCCACGGTCAACTATGGTCCAAAAGCAAATGATCCTCCTTCGTTGTAACATATTGTCAGAAGGTCAATAGTAGCCTAATGCTATGTCATAAAGCCTAAGTCATTCACCTCACTTCATCTCATCATTTAGGTATTGTATCATCTCACACCATCACAAGAAAAGTGAGTATGGTATAATAAGATATTTGGAGAGAAACAGAACACATTTACATAACTTTTATTGTACTATTATTATATTTTATTATTATTGTTAATCTCTTACTGTATCTAATTTATAAATTAAACTTTATCATAGGTATGTATGTATAAGAAAAAACATACTATGTATAGGGTTCAGTACTATCTGAAGTTTCAGGCATCCACTGGGAGTCCTGGAACATACCCCCCCCCCCCATGCATAACAAGGGACTACTATACTCTAATAGTATGTTAATCACTCAACACCAGTAAGGAGGACAAAAGACTATTAAAAATAACTATCTACAACAATCTGTGAATGGTTACAAAATATAAAAAGATGTGGGGCGCCTGGGTGGCTGGGTGGGTTAAGCATCTGCCTTCTGCTCAGGTCATGATCTCGGGGTCCTGGGATCAAGCCCCCCATCCCACTCCCTCTGTCGGGCTCCCTGCTCAGTGGGGAGTCTGCTTCTCCCTCTGGCCCTCCCCACTGCTCGTGCTCTCTCTCAAATAAATAAATAAAATCTAAAAAAAAAATGTAAATGGTGACATTAAAAACAAAAAATGTGAAAAGAGGTGAGTAAAAGTTTTTGTATGCAATTAAAGTTATCAGCTTCAAACAGAATGTTATAAGATGACTTAAAGAAGCCTCATGGTAACCACAAAGCAAAAACCTACAGTAGAAACAAAAGATAAATGAATGAAAGCATAACACCATGGGAAATCCTCAAATCACAAAGGAAGACAGTGAGAGAGGAAGAAAGGTGCTACAGAACACTCAGACAATAATTAACAAGATGGCAAAAGAGATACCATGGCTGAACTCAAAACAAAACAAAAGGCTGAAAGTGAAGGAACTGAAAAAGATATTCCACACAAATGGAAACCAAAACAGAATATGGGTAGCTATACTTATAGGTGATACGACAGACTTTAAGTCAACAACTGTCACAAGAGACAAGGTCATTATATAATGATAAAGGAATGAATTCACCAAGAAGATGTAAAAATTGTATGTATGCATCACACATCAGAGCATATAAGTTAAGTCTTGAGCAAATTCAACTAGATCTGAAGGCAAAAAAGACAGCAATTGAATATTAATATCAATATCCCCCTTTCAACAATGGGTGGATATCCAGACAGAAAATTAGTAAGGATATATCTGAATTGAACATTCTGGTCCAAATGGATCAAACAGACATATATAGAACATTCCATCCACTATAGCAGCATACACATTCTCAAGTGCACACAGAATATTCTCTGGAATAAATCATATGTTATGTCAAACAAGTCTTAACAAATTTCAGAAGACTGAAATTCTATCATGTACCTTTTCCTAACATAATGAATAAAACTAGAAATCAGTAACATGAGGAAGGGGTGACTGGCCGGCTTAGTCAGTGGAGCCTGCAACCTGGTCTCGGGGTTGTGAGTTCGACCCCTCATGGGTGTGGAGATTACCTAAAAAAATAAGATTTCTTTTTTTAAAATAAAATCTTTAAAAAAAAAAACACACAAAAGGGGCGCCTGGGTGGCTCAGTCGTTAAGCGTCTGCCTTCGGCTCAGGTCATGATCCCGGGATCCTGGGATCAAGCCCCACATCGGGCTCCCTGCTCCGCGGGAAGCCTGCTTCTCCCTCTCCTGCTCCCCCTGCTTGTGTTCCCTCTCTCGCTGTGTCTCTCTCAGTCAAATAAATAAATGAAATCTTTAAAAAAAAAACAAAATAAATAAAAATTAAAAAAACACAAAAAACCATGAGGAAGCTTAATAATTCAAATATGTGGGCATTAAACAACACATGCCTATCCAATCAATTGGCCAAAGGAAAAGTCAAAAGCAAAATAAAAAAATACCTTGAGAAAAACAAAAGTGGAAACAAAACATGGAATGTGAAAAAGCAATTCTAAGAAAAAAGTTTAGAGCACTAAATGCCAGCACTAAAAAAAAAAAATAATAAAGCTCTCAAACAGCCTAACTTTACACCTTAAGGAACTAGGAAAAGAACAAACTAAGACCAAAGTTAGTGAAACAAAGGAAAAGACAAAGATCAGAACAGAAGTAAAATAAAAACTAGAAATACAATAAAAAGAGGTGCTTTTCTAAAAAGATAAAATTGAAAAACCTTTAGCTGGACTAACTTAGAATAAAGGCAAGACTCAAATAAATTAATTCAGAAAGGGTGCCTGGGTGGCTCAGTTGGTTAAGCGACTGCCTTCAGCTCAGGTCATGATCCTGGAGTCCCTGGATCGAGTCCCGCATCGGGCTCCCTGCTCAGCGAGGAGCCTGCTTCTCCCTCTAACCCTCTCCCCTCTCATGTACTCTCTCTCTCTCTCATTCTAGCTCTCTCAGATAAATAAATAAATCTTAAAAAAAAAAAAAATTAATTCAGAAATAAAAGAGGAGAAATTACAACTGATAGCAGAGAAACACAAAGGATCATAAAAAAGACTACTATGAACTATTATACACCAACAAATTAGATAACCTAGAATAAATTCCTAGAAACATACGCCCTATCAACACTGAATCATTTTTTTTAAAGATTTTTTTAAAATTTATTTATTTGACAGGGGCGCCTGGGTGGCTCGGTTGAGCGACTGCCTTCGGCTCAGGTCATGATCCTGGAGTCCCGGGATCGAGTCCCGCATCGGGCTCCCTGCTCAGCGGGGGGTCTGCTTCTCCCTCTAATCCTCCCCCTCTCATGCTATCTGTCTCCCATTCTCTCTCTCAGATAAATAAATAAAATCTTAAAAAAAAAAAAAAAAATTTATTTATTTGACAGAGAGCAGGAGAGCACAGGCTGGGGAGCGGCAGAGGGAGAGGGAGAAGCAGGCCCCCCCACTGAGCAGGGAGCCCGATGTGGGGCTTGATCCCAAGACACTGGGATCATGACGTAAGCTGAAAGCAGATGCTTAACTGACTGAGCCACCCAGGCGCCCCCCAACACTGAATCATAATAGAAAATCCAAATAGACAAGGAAATTGAATCAGTAATCAAAAATATCCCAACAAAGAAAAGGTCATGACCAGATAGATTCAGTGATGATTTCTATCCACATTTTAAATATTAAACTCTCAAGTTCTTCCAAAAATCTTGGAATTTGAAAATTCCAAGGAACCCCTTGGAATTTCAAACTCATTTTAGGAGACTAAAATTAGGTGTCCTAATATTAGGACACCAAAGCCAGGGAAGGACATTACAAGAAAACAAAATTACAGGCCAACATCCCTAATGAACATAGATGTAAAAAAGCTCAACAAAGTACTAGCAAACCAAATTCAACAGTATATGAAAAGAATCATAAACTGTGATCAAGTGAGATTTATCCCTGGGATACAAGGGTGGTCTCCTCATAAGTAAATCAATAAATGTGCCATATCTTATTAACACAAAGAAGGCAACTCATATGATCATCTGAATAGATGTGGAAAAAGCATTTGACAAAATTCAGAATCCTTTCACAATAAAAACTCCCCCAAAATTAGGTATAGAAGATATACACCACAATATCACAAAGGCCATATATAAGCCCACAGCTAAGAACACATTAAACAGTGAAAAGGTAAAAACTTTCCCTCTACTATCAGGAAGAAGACAAAGATGCCTATGCTCATAACTGCTATTCAAAATAGTACTGGAAGTCCTATCCAGAGCAATCAGACAAGAAATAGAAAGGTCTCCAAATCAGAAAAGAAACAAAACTGTTTGCAGATGACATGGATTTTATATAAAGAAAACCCTAAAAAGTCCACCAAAAAAAGCAAAATGAATAAATAAACTCCGTAAATTTGCAAGATATAAAATCTACATACAAAAGGGGCGCCTGGGTGGCTCAGTTGGTTAAGCGGCTGCCTTCGGCTCGGGTCATGATCCTGGAGTCCCTGGATCGAGTCCCGCATCGGGCTCCCTGCTCGGCGGGGAGTCTGCTTCTCCCTCTGACCCTCCCCCCTCTCATGTACTTGCTCTCTCTCATTCTCTCTCTCTCAAATAAATAAATAAAATCTTTAAAAAAAAAAAAAAAAATCTACATACAAAAATCAGATGTGCCTATTACTAACAATGAAACATCTCAATGAGAAATTAAGAAACCAATCCCATTTGGAAGAGTATTAAAAAATATATAATACTTAGGAATAAATTAGCCAAGGAAATGAAAGATGTGTACAATGAAAACTATAAGACACCAAAGAAAGAAATTGAAGACAAATAAATGGAAAGATATCCCATGCCTGTGGACTGAAAGAATTATAATTAAAATGCTTCTACTATATAGGGGTTCCTGGGTGGCTCAGTCATTGTCTGCCTTTGGCTCAGGTCATGATCCCAGGACCCTGGGATTGAGCTCCGCATTATCCGGCTCCCTGCTCAGCAGGAAGCCTGCTTCTCCCTCTCCCACTCCTCCTGCTTGTATTCCCTCTCTTGCTGTCTCTGTGTCAAATAAATAAATAAAATCTTAAAAAAAAAATGCTTCTACTACATTAAGGAACCTAAAATTCAATGCAGTATCTACCAAAATTCCAATGACATTTTTACCAGAAACAGAAAAAGAATCCTAAAATTTGCACCACAAATGACCTCAAATAAGCCAAAGAAATCTTGATCATGAATATCCAAAATTAGAGGGACCACACTTTGTGATTTCAAGCTATACTACAAAACACTACGGTACTGGAATAAAAACAGACATCCAGACCCATGAAATATGATAGAAAGCCCAGAAATAAACCCCCACATATATAGTTAACTACTCTTTCTTTGACAAGGGTGCCAAGAACATGCATGGGAAAAGGAAAGTCTCTTCAGTAAATGGTGCTGGGAAAACTGGATATGCACATGCCAAACAAAATAAAACAAAACAAAACAAAACAAATAAAAAAAAAAAAAAGAAAGAAACTGGGACCCTACCTTATACCACTCACAAAAATTACCTTGAAATGGATTAAAGACTTCAATGTAGACCTGAAAATGTAAAACTTCTTGGGGGGGAAAAAAAAACAGAGAAAAAGCTCCTTGACAATGGTTTTAACAATGAGTTTTCAGATAGGAAACAAAAGCACAGGCAACAAAGGCAAAAATAAAGTCAAGTCAAGCTACATCAAACTAAAAATCTTCTGCATAGCAAAGGAAACAATCAACAAAATATAAAAGGAGAAAGTATTTGCAAATGCTTTACCTCATAATGGTTAACATCTAAAATATATAAGGTACTCATACAACTCAGTAACAAAGAAACAATCGGATTAATATATTGGCAAAGAACCCAAATAGACATTTTATTAAAGAAAATCTACAAATATCCAACAGGTATATTAAAAAATGCTCTTCCCCACTAATCATCAGGAAAATGCAAATCAAAACCACAATGATGTATCACCCACATTTGATAAGATCGTTACCTTCAAAAAGAGCAGAGATAAGTGTTGGGGGGGGTGAAGGTAGAAGGAACCCTTGTACTCCGTGGTTGGAATGCTTAGGAAAAAAAAAAAAGCCAACATCATAGAAACAGAGAGTATAGGCATATTTATTTATTTTCTAGTTTTACGGCATTTTGCTTTATGATGCTTCACAGATACTGTGTTTCTTTCAAAGTGAAGGTCTGTGGCAAGGCTGCAACGAGCAAGTCTGTCGGCACCATCTTTCTAACAGCATTTGCTCACTTCACGTCTGTAGCAAATTTTGGTAATTCTTGTAATATTTCAAATGTTTCCAGTATTAGTGTATTCGTTATGGTGATCTGTGATCAGAGCCCTTTGTTACTATTGTAATTGTTCTGGAGCACCACGAACCACACCCATGTGACATTTAACATAATCAAAAAATGACAAATGTGTTTCTTCTAACTGTTCCATGACCAGTCATTGCCCTATCTCCTTCTCTTGGGCCACTCTATTTCCTGAGACACAACAGTATTGAAATTATGCCAATTAATAACTCTACAATAGCTTCTAGGTGTTCAAGTGAAAAGAAGTGATACATCTTTCACTTTATTTTTTATTTATTTATTTTTTTTAAAGATTTTATTTATTTATTTGACAGAGAGAGAGACAGCTAGAGAGGGAACACAAGCAGGGGGAGTGGGAGAGGGAGAAGCAGGCTTCCCGCTGAGCAGGGAGCCTGATGCGGGGCTCGATCCCAGGACCCTGGGATCATGACCGGAGCCGAAGGCAGATGCTTAACGACTGAGCCACCCAGGCGCCCCCATCTTTCACTTTAAATCAAAAGCTAGAAATGATTACACTTAGTGAGGAAGGTATGTTGAAAACCGAGATAGGCCAAAAGCGAGCTAAGCCTCTTGAGCCCAACAGCTGGCCAAGTGTAGCCAAGTTGTGAATGCAAAAAACCACAAAAAGTCTTTGAAGGAAATTAAAAGTGCTACTCCAGGGGCGCCTGGGTGGCTCAGTCGGTTAAGCGGCCGCCTTCGGCTTGGGTCATGATCCCAGGGTCCTGGAATCGAGCCTCACATCAGGCTCCTTGCTCAGCGGGGAGCCTGCGAGAATTCTCCCCTGCCTGCCATTCCCCCTGCTTGTGCTTGCTCGCTCGCTCTCTGTCAAATAAATAAATAAAATCTTAAAAAAGTAAAAATAAAATAAAAGTGCTACTCCAGTGAACACACAAATGGTAAGAAAGCAAAACAGCCTTACTTACTGATAGAAAGTTGTAGTGGTCTGCATAGAAGATCAAAGTGGCCCCAAAGTTCCCTTAAGCCAAAACCTAATCCAGAGCAAGGGCCTAACTGTCTCCAATTCTAGGAAGGCTGAGAGAGGTGAGGAATCCACAAAGACAAGTTGAAAGTTAGCAGAGGTTGGTTCCTGAGGCTGAAGGAAAGAAGCCATCTCCATACCATCAAAATACAAAGTGCTGATGCAAAAGCTGTAGCTAGTGATCCAGAAGATCTAGCTAAGATCATTCATGAAGGTGGCTACACTAAACAACAAATTTTCAATGCAGACAAAACAGCCTTCTATTGGAAGATGCCATCTAGCACTTTCCAAGCTAGAGACATCAAGCCTGGCTTCAAAGGACAGGCCAACTGTCTTGTTAGGGGCCAGTGCTCATTTATCATTCTGAAAATCCTAGGACCATTAAGAATTATGCTGAATCTACTCTGCCTGAGCTATAAATGGAAAAACAAAGCCTGGATGACAACACCCTGTTTATAATATGGTTTACTGACTATTTTAAGCACACTGTTGATACGTACTGCTCAGAAAAAAAGATTTCTTTCAAAATATTACTGCTCATTGACAAAGCACCTGGTCACCCAAGAACTCTGATGGAGATGCACAACATTAATGTTTTCATGCCTGCTAACACAATATCCATTCTGTAGCCCATGTAGCCCAAATAATTTTTTTTTTTTTAAGATTTATTTATTTGAGAGAGAGAGTATGCACACGCACATGAGCAGGAGGAGTAGAGGGAGAGAGAACCTCAAGCAGACTCCCAGGTGAGCTTGGAGCCTGAAGTGGGGCTCGATCTCACAACCCTGAGATCATGACCTGAGCTGAAACCAAGAGTCAGACACAACCAACTGTGCCATTCAGGCACCCCAATTTTCACTTTCAAGTCTTATTTAAGAAATACAATTTGTTGAGAACAACCTTGTGTCGAGCTCCACACTCAGCAGGGAGTCTACTTAATCAGACCTTCTCCCTATACTCCTGCCACCCCCATATGCACATGCGCTCTCCCACGCTCTCAAATAAATAAATAAATCCTAAAAAAAAAAAAAGAAAGAAAGAAATACAACTTGTAAGGCCAGGGCTGCCATAGTGGTTTTTCTGATAGATCTAGGCAAAGGAAATCGAACCCTTCTGGAAAGGATTGAACATTCTAGCTGCCATTCATGGGTGGCAGAGGTCAAAGTATCAACAAGAGTTTGGAAGTTGATGCCAACCCTCATGGATGACTTTGAAGGGTTTAAGACTTCTGTGGAGAAAGTAACTGCAGATATGATAGAAATGGCAAGAGAATTAGAATTAGAAGTGGAGCCTGGGGGCATCAGATGGCTCAGTTGGTTGAGCATCCGACTCTTGATTTCGGCTCAGGTCATGGTCTCAGGGTCCTGGGATCGAGCCCTCCACTCAGCATGGAGTCTGCTTGTCCCTCTCCCTCTGTTCCTCATACCGCGCTCTTGCTCACTCTCTCACAAATAAATAAAATCTTAAAAAAAAGGAAAAAAAAAAATGGAGCCTGATGATATGACTGAATTATTGCAAGTTCATGATAAAATTTGAATGGATATAAGACTGATGAATCACAGACCTGTATCCCTGAAACAAATAATACATTATATGTTAATCAACTGAATTTATTTATTTATTTTTTTTTTTTTTAAAGATTTTATTTATTTATTTGACAGAGAGAGACACAGCGAGAGAGGGAACACAAGCAGGGGGAGTGGGAGAGGGAGAAGCAGGCTTCCCGTGGAGCAGGGAGCCCGATGTGGGGCTCGATCCTAGGACCCTGGGACCATGACCTGAGCAGAAGGCAGACGCTTAACGACTGAGCCACCCAGGTGCCCCTAATCAACTGAATTTAAATTTAAAAAAATTAAAGTTAAAAAAATTTTTTAAATGGATGAGAAGTTGCTTTGTATGGATGAGCAAAGAAAGTTTATTCAGATGGAATCTAAAATTTAAAAACATGTTTTAAAAAACACTGTATTTAATTATACTGGAATTAAATTTTTTTTAAAATTCAAGAAAAAGAGATGGAATCTACTCCTGGTGAAAATGCTGTCAAGATTGTGGAAATGACAACAAAGAATTAAGAATATTGCATAATCTTAGTTGATAAAGCAGGAACATGGTTTGAGAGGACTGGCTGTAATTCTCAAAGAAGTTCTACTGTGGGCAAAATGTTATAAAACAGCATCACATGCTACAGAGAAATCACTTATGAAAGAAAGAGTCAATCAACAGAGCAAGCTTCATTGTTGTCTTATTTTAAGAAATCGCCACAGCTGCCCTAACCTTGGCAAGGTACCACCCTGACCAGTCAGCAGCTATCAATATCAAGGCAAGACCCTTCACCAGCAAAAAAGATACTTGCTGGAATTTCAGGTGATGGTAGCATTTTTCAGCAGTAAAGTATTTTTAAATGTACATTTTTTTTTAGACATAATGCTCTGGGACACTTAGTAGACTACAGTATAAACAGGAGCACCAGGTAGTTCAGTCAGTTAAGAGTCCAACTCTTTTTTCTTTTTAAAGATTTTATTTATTTGACAGAGAGAGACACAGCAAGAGAGGGAACACAAGCAGGGGGAGTGGGAGAGGGAGAAGCAGGCTTCCCGCGGAGCAGGAAGCCCGATGCGGGGCTCAATCCCAGGACCCTGGGATCATGACCTGAGCCGAAGGCAGGCACTTAATGACTGAGCCACCCAGGCGCCCCCAGAGTCCAACTCTTGATTTCAGCTCAGGTCATGATCTCAGGGTCGTGAGATTGAGCCCCACATCAGGCTCTGTGCTGAGTGTGAAGCGTGCTTAAGATTCTCCCTCTCTACCCCTCCCTGCCCACTTGCGCTCTCTCTAAAACCAAGCAAAAAAAGACTACAGTGTAATAAACGTAACTTTTATATGTACTGGAATAACAAAAAATTCATTTGACTTGCTTTATTGTGATGTTTGCTGTATTGTGGTGGTCGGGAATCAAACCCAAAATATCTCTGGGGTATGCCTGTAGAATATGAGGAGCCGGGGTGTGAGGAAATGGGGAGATATTGGTCAAAAAGCACAAATGTTCAGTTATAAGATGAAAAAATTTGGGTGCCTGGGTGGCTCAGTCGGTTAAGCATCAGCCTTTGGCTCAGGTCATGATCTCACAGTCCTGGGATTGAGCCCCGCATTGGGCTCCCTGCTCAGTGGGGAGTCTGCTGCTCCCTTCCCCGCCCCACTGCTCATGCCCTCTCTCTCATTCACTCTCTGAAATAAATAAAATCTTTAAAAAATAGGGAAAATTAAAAAGATTAAAAAGTTATGAAGATGTAACATACAGCATGGTGACTATAGTTAATAATGATGTTGTATATGTGAAATTTACTGAGAGTAGATCTGAGCATTTCTACAAAAAAATTAATGTAATTTTATGAGGTGGTAGATATTTAATGAACTTCACTTGTGGAAATTATATTACAATGTATGCATATATCAAATCATCACACTGTGCACTTAATTTTTTTTAGTATATATATTTTTAAAGATTTTATATATTTATTTGAGAGAGAGAGAGAGAGCATGGGGAGGATGAAAGAGGGACAAGCAGATGCCATGCTGATTTCAGCTGCAGCCGGACTCAGGGCTTAATCCCACAACCCTGAGATCATGACCTAGCCAAAACCAAGAGTTGGATGCTCAACTGACTGAGCCACCCAGGCATGCCCTGTGCACTTTTATATAATTTTATATCTCCAGAAAGCTGGGGGAAAAAAAAGAAAATGTACCTAAACTACAAACCTTGCAGGAGTGTGTTGAAAAGTAGCCTATGGTTCAGGTAAGTAGTGACTATGACAATGCATGCAACCCTGGCACAAGCAGACACAAGGAAAAGTCAGTTAAAAGAAGAGATCAAAAACTGGAAAACAGAGGCTGGCTCAGTCAGTAGAGCACGCAATTTTTTTTTTTTTTTTTGAAGATTTTATTTGTTTATTTGACAGAGAGAGACACAGCGAGAGAGGGAACACCAGCAGGGGGAGTGGGAGAGGGAGAAGCAGGCTTCCCGCTGAGCAAGGAGCCCGATGTGGGGCTCGATCCCAGGACCCTGGGATCATGACCTGAGCTGAAGGCAGACGCTTAACGACTAAGCCACCCAGGCGCCCCTAGAGCACGCAATTCTTGATCTCAGGGTTGTGAGTTCAAGCCCCAAGGGTATAGAGCTTACTTTAAAAACAAACAAACAAACAAACAAACGCTGGGATACAGAAGTGACATGAAGCTGTACACACTGATCCAAACAAAGGACAAGCATGGCGGAATCCATTAAGCTCACTAAAAATCTACTAACCTTGAATCCTTTCCTAAGAGGGTTCAGTATAGCAGTTATTGAGGCTTCAGGGGAAGAGGAGAGGGCAGTGCAAATAAACCAGCCCTATCAACACAGCAATTACCCAGTAAGCTGAGAAGCAAGCAGTGCCCATGGTCCACATGTGAGAGACACTGAGAAATGGGTGGGTGGGGAGGGAACAGAGCCTACTTCAGGCCACTGTGGAGGGTGAGGGCCTTACCCAGTGAGGATATAAGTGTAAAGTTCTCCAGCATCACATCGTGGTACAGGCATCTCTGAGCCTCATCAAGGAGCCTCCACTCCTCCCAGGAGAAGTACACAGCAATGTCCTCAAAGGTCACACTATCCTGTTATGATGGGGACAGATGAAACCATGAACATTCTCTGAGTCCCACAATCCATCTCACCACACATCTATCCCACACTCATCCTCTTTCAGAGGTCCCCACTTCAGAAATGCCATGCCTAGGTGCCACTAATGTCCACCCTATCTTCAGGTTCTCTTTATTCACTGTGTTCTGCCCTCAGCAACATCAGGCAAGGGAAACAAGAGATGTCATCCAAATTCCTCCTGGCCTGTATGGTCCATACTGTCAATTCCCCCAAGGTCTCTATTTTGAGACTCCCAAAACGCAATGAAATGGCTCGTGCTTTACCCTTCAGCTCCAATACCCTGAGGCCCTTGGCTCACACTTCCTCTTGTTGTGGACATTGTTCTGTAAACTGTACTTCTCTCACATCTTCAGTCCCCACAGCTGCACTCCCATAGCTCTACTTTGGCCAAAGCCCTGAATTCTGCTTTGAAGGCCTCCTCTGTACCTCTGAGCCTTGCTTCAATACTAGCCACCCGGAGGCACTATGAATTATAGATGCCCATGACCCACTTCCACTTCTGTGCTGGACTTGCTGTCCCCTCAGCAGTCACACTCCCCACTCTCTACTCAACCTTCCCTAAAACCCCAATCTTTATAGTCTCCCTGCCAGGCATAATGATTCTCACAAATGACTACATTTACCCCAGATCTTATCCACCAGCAAGACCGAAACACCACAGACCCCATCAAAACTCACCACAAAATTCTGGTAAATCCATACAGTAGTGAATTAGCAGGAGCCCTGCCTTCGGTTTCATCTTGCCTCAATTACTCTCTTGCCTCTGAAGCCATCTTGCACCCATACATCCCATGGAAACGTTAGCCACCTCCCAGATCATCCTCTCTCCCTCCCTTGTGTTTCTCATTCTTAGGATCTCAACCAGGTACTAAGCAAGAGACCCACTTCTCAGCACGCACCCTAGTCTTTCTAACCTGCAAACTGCATTACCACTATAACCTACATTACACTTCCTAAATGTGATCCACAGTTCCATCCTGGTCCTCACAATAGCCACCACTTTTGAAAGTCTGCCCCAGACCTGTCCACCATCAAGACTGCGAACACTGCAGACCCCACCAAAGCTCATCACAAAATTCCAGTGAAACTACAGTAGTGAATTAGCAGGAGCCTGGCCTCAGTGTCATCTTGTCTCAATTACTCACATGCCTCCATAGCCATCTCATATCCACTCATCCCATGGAAGCCTTGATCACGTTCCAAACCATTCTCTCTCCCATATGGTTACCATGATCACTTCCCTCCTTCACCTGCATTCGTGTGCCCAGCAACACTGATCAGGTGCCCAGCAAGACAATCATTCCTCATCATGCACCCTCCTCTATCTGACCAGCTAAGGCATTGTCATGATGACCTGCATTCCCCAATCTAAATGCAATCCACAGCTCCGCCCTGGTCGACACAATAGTCACCACTTTTGGATGTCTTCATCCAAAACCTCCTCCCAAGATACCCAGACCTGTGAATCCAGATACCCATTTGCTGTCTCCACTCACAATTCTCTGAAACATCTGAGACTCTTAACAGGACCAAACAAAACTCCTCATAGTCTCAAAGAAAATTAACCTATCATCAATTACCCCATCCCACATGATGGCACTTCCATCCCTTCAGCTTCGAGGACCAAAAACCCTGGGGTCATCCTGGACTCCTCCCTTTCTCTCCCTCAACTACAACATCAAAAAATCCACCCCTCTTAAAAAAATGGACAGAGTCCAACTTTTCACCCACCTCTATGGCCACCACTCTGGTCCATCAATCTGGATTATAGCAGCTGCCTCCTCCTTTACCCCCATAGTCTGTTATCTTTTCTGCAACCAGATGGACCTATTAAGACTTAGGTAAGACCACCAGCCCCCTTATCCAAACCTCCCATTACCTACATAACAGATGCCCAAATTCTCAATAGCCACATTAGAGGCCTGATTCTTGACCCTCAGCTCTCTGTTCCTAGCAGGGAGAATGAAAACAGGTTCAAGCGTTTGCACACTTCGGTATTTATTTCTGGGATAACGTCTCACACCTGTTTATACTGGCTGACAGCAACAAGAACACCTGCATGGAACCCTTGGCCTGCACTCAGGACCCCGGGCTTGGGGTATTCTTGGGATGCCCACACCCAGCAGCTGGAAAAACAGCAAGGGAAGAGCCTCAACACACCACAATCCTGGACACCACACTGGCGCTGTCAAGACCAGCAAGGGACTGAGGCAACCTCTCCTTACTTGTATAGGTTCTCTAAGTGCTTTCACAACCTTCAGAACTTGTGGTTGAGGGGAGGAAACCAGGGTTGGGCTCCACGAGATCAGGCCTCCCCTGCCTCCCGCCAAGCCCTGGAACCCAGTGACCTCAGGCTAACTAAACTCTGTGCTTCAGTCCGCAGTTACTTCTCCCACCAGCTCAGTGACCTCCGACAAGAACTCCACTCCCGGTGCCCGCTTGTCTTCATCACCCCCATTCCAACCTTTTCTCCCTCGAGCCGCTTCTGGAAAGCTGTGAACACCCTCACACTGACTGTGTCCCTCTTCTGTTCACGACCCCCCAGGGCCCTCGGAACGAAGGTCCGGCACCTCGGCCCGCAGTCCAGGCGTGACCCCCCCTCACGCTCTGTCCCCTGAGGGCAGAGTCCTCCCGCCTCAGCCCCCTCGGCCCGGAGCCCGCTCCCGCACGGGGCCCCCGCCCGCCGCCGCCTCCCCGTCCCGGACACCGGGGCCTGGGCCGCAGGGACGCGAGCCGGCGCCCCGCGCTCGGGCCTTCGGGGTCTGGGTGGGGGGACGGCGGGAGGGCCCGGGGGACGAGCGCTCACCTGAGCCGGGTCCCTGCGCGCGGCCGCCGCCATCGGACTCTGTGGGTGGGGCAAACACCCGGGCCGGTGGTCCCCGTCCCGGCCCCGACGTGGGGCAGCCCGGGCGGCGTCGCCAGCCGCAGACCCGCCTCTCTGCCGTGGGGCAACGACTTCTGCGCCTTGACAGTTCCGTCACTTCAGTCCCGCCCCGGCACGCCCGAGAACAGCAAAATGGCCGCCACAAGGAGGAGGCCGGAAGTCCCACCCCTACGCGATGTATTCCCGCGGAAATGCTTCCATTGGCTCAACTCCGCGCACGACTTTCTGGGTATTGTAGTTGGCAACGCTCTAGTGCGCGAGGCAAGGGTTTTTCTCCAGCCTGACCAATCAGATTATTGGCCGTGCGGCTCCTCGAGGGATGCTGGAAGCCGAGGCAAGGGGCGAGAGGATTTGCTCTTTGTGAACTGCAGTGAAGAGGCATAATTTCATACTCGGTAAAAGTCAACCAGCTCCCAGAGGATAATACTGTTACTGAGATGCTCCGAAATCCACTGATCTAAATGGTCATATTATTACACAGAGTCATTCAGACATAAAATAGTCCACGCATAGCTGAAGGCATTTTGTTATTACTATGAAATGCATGTACCCTGATGCATTTGTCAATGTTGTGAGCTCTCTTAGGATTGGCTAGGGGCAGGGGAAAAACTTTATACCGGGCCTTGACTGGGAATAAAGAAGAAAGATGTTAGGCCGCCCTTGAGCCCGCGAACAAGCAGGATCTCTGCCTCTGGCTCCCACACAAAATCTGTGCCTTACCTGTAGGGTTAGTGATTGTGTCCTACCCATTTTTATCTATATAGTATTTCTTACTCAATGTTCTAAGATACACTTGAGGGAACAGAAGGCAAGCTGAAGACCCCACCATGGGATACATATGGCATTTCCTCAGGCACTCCTGGCTGCCCTAAAACAAAGGAAAGGAAAAACAAATAGTTAACTTACAGAGATCACAATCCTCCAAGACGTGAGTCTCCCTCAGTTTACAAAAGTCTTAGCAATTTACATTTCTATCAATGGCCTAGCTTGAGAAGGAAATGTAGATACAATTAAATGTCCTTATAACCTGGAGCCCATTGACAGATACCTGAACAGGGCAGAATATACTGTTCCCCCAGGAAGCTCCCAACTATCTTAATGTTAATACCTTGCTAGAGGGAAAAACAACCCTAACTTGACAATGGCAAGGCCTCTTAAGGGCAGCCTAACATCTTTCCCGTGAATCTCCTTGAACATGAAAATCCTTTGAAACCTCCCTCTTCCTTACCTCTCCCAACCCCGCAGTATATAACCAGCCACCCCTAACAACCCCGCTGCAGCAGCTCTTTCGGCCCCCATGCTTTAATAAAACCACCATTTTGCACCAAAGACATCTCAAGAATTCTTTCTTGGTCATCTCTCCAGACCTTACCCCACTGAACCTCCCCTATATTCCAAAACCCAATACACTCAATTCTATTGAGAAAACTGACACATTTTAGCACCTTTTAATACAATTTTTTTTTTTTAAGTACTTGGAAATAATGCACAGTTAAATACTATAGATATCACTGAATGCACTTTTTGGAAATTATGTTTGTCACTTTTAGAAGCTATTGTGAGCCACCGGCATTTGGAAGATACTTTCAAATAGCTGAATGGTGTTTGCGTATTTATCATCTAACTTAAGTAACTCCTTTGCCTTTTATTACCACTGAAACAGTAATATAATCCTTTTCTATGTTGAAGCCCTAACCCCCAAGTGACTTTTTTAAGAGCTACGGCTTTTAAAGAGGTAATTAAGGTTAAATGAGGTCATTAGGGTCCTACTCTATTAGAACTGGCTTCCTTTTAAGAGGAATAGACACCAACACCAGGAGGAAAAGGCCATGTGAGGACACAGCTAGAAGGTGGCTATCCACAAGCCAAGGAGACAGACCATGTATCACCAAAGCTGTTGACACCTTCGTCTTCAACTTCCAGCGTATAGAACTGTGAGAAAGTAAATTTCTGTTATTTAAGCGAACCAATCTATGGTAGTTTGTTATGTTGTTATGGTGGCCCTACGTTGTTATAGTAGTGGTACTAACACAGCTCTCATTTAATGTGCTCTCTTCACCAAATACATAAATAACAAGGCTCAAAATATAAAGAGAGTTAAGGGGACACAACTGATACAATTCTAAAAATGCTACAAAAGTATAAATCAGCTTTTTCTTTTTTAAAGATATTATTTCTTTATTTATTTGACAGAGAGATAGCACAAGTAGGCAGAGCTGCAGGCAGAGGGAAAGGGAGAAGCAGGCTCTCCGCTGACCGGGGAACCCGATGCGGGGCTCGATCCCAGGACCCTGGGATCATGACTTGAGCCAAAGGCAGCTGCTTAACCAACTGAGCCACCCAGGCACCCCTAAATCAGCTTTTTTAAAAATTGGAGGGATTGGGGCGCCTGGGTGGCTCAGTCATTGGGTGTCTGCCTTCGGCTCAGGTCGTGGTCCCGGGGTCCTGGGTTCGAGTCCCGCCTCGGGCTCCCTGCTCAGCGGGAGGCCTACTTCTCCCTCTCCCACTCCCCCTGCTTGTGTTCCCTTTCTCGCTGTCTCTCTCTCTGTCAAAAAAAAAAAAAAAAAAAAAAATTGGAGGGATTTAGTTTGGCGGTTCTACATTTATTAAATGTAGAGTTTAATAAAATAAAATGCATTTATTTCCACTGAGGCTTAGTATTTTGTATCATGAGCAATGCTGATTATTTATCCAGCCTGATTAAACCCTCATAGACATATCATCTGGCCTAAGAAAAGTTCTGATCGGGGTGCCTGGGTGGCTCAGTCGTTAAGTGTCTGCCTTCGGCTCAGGTCATGGTCTCAGGGTCCTGGGATCGAGCCCCGCATCGGACTTCCTGTTTGGCAGGAAGCCTGCTTCTCCCTCTCCCACACCCCCTGCTTGTGTTCCCTCTCTCGCTGTGTCTGTCAAGTAAATAAAATCTTAAAAAAAAAAAAAAAATTCTCTCTCCCTCTGTCCCTTCCTGCCGCTACTCTCTCTCTCTAAAATAAATAAGTAAAATTATCAAGGATGTTCATGTTTTCCATACACTATAAGCAATCCGAAGCAGAGTTATTATCATTATTATTCAATTTTGAATCAAAATGTCCTGGAAGATTAAATGGTATAAAATGAGAGCCTACAAATATATAAATTTGACTAAATAAATGATAGAGGATGTTCTACAGCGGACTTATAGCCCACAAACGACATTTGGAACATTTGGTTTTTTGCCCAGCAGGCAAAACAAAACGGAGACCTGGGCGTCACTGCTAAAGCCTGAAGGGATGGAATGTCAGGGAGCCTGAAGACACCAGTGCAGAGGTGTTCATCAGACCATGGTGTGGCTTTATAATCAGGGTTATGTAAAAATATAAAATAGAAGACAGAGTAAAAGGAGATAAACATCCACCACGATGAGAATCGTGCTCAGGGCTCTGGCCTCATGGGAAGGTCTAGGGAAAGGTGGTTGCTGGGAATTTGATGGCCTTGCTGCCTGTGCCACTGCAGGTCAGAAGTCATGGAGCCACTTGGCAGGCCGTGAAGTTGGGACGCATGTTAATGAAGACCAACATGAATGTGTATACTGGAACAGTACATTTTTCTGGAATGTCTGAAAGTCAGTATCTATGAATATTTTTGTGTAGTTGTTTTTCCTCTTTCTTGGTCTAGTTCATTCATAGCAATAAAGGAATTTAGCAGGAGTTACAGGACCCAGCAGAGGAAACAGCAAAACCCAGTGCACTTTGGGGACATCATTCTTAGCTCCACCCACCTCAAAATACTGGGGCAAAGCTTACTGGCCTGGAAGCCATCTGAGAGCAGGTAGTGCTGAGACAGATCCTTCTGGCCCTCTGTGAAAATAAAGGACAAGTTTATGTCCAACATCACCTAGAAAATATTTCCTTCCAAAGCTGTCATGGTCTTAAGGAACTCCTGAGAGAGAAGCACTAAGGAGTTGGCAAAGACAAATTGTTTAACCAAATCTCTTGACAAATAATCTCCCCATCATTGCTACTCAGTCTCTTTGAGTCTCTTTTATAAAATATCTTTATAAAAAGTATCTTTATAAATATCTTTATAAAAAAATAATCTTTATAAACCAAATAAAATTGGACACATTGAAACAATTACACTTTCACTCTTCCAACCAGTACACTTCTTCTACCTTTTAGTTCATAATTTGGGGAGCTTCCTAGGTATGATCTGAAACTGGCCCCCATACACGGAGGACAGAGGTAGACCACTCCACATTGATAGGTGGCAGGTTTAAGCATGGGAACTTAACATGTGAAGCTTATCTTGGGTGACTGAAAGATGAATATATCTCTGCCACTGCTCGCCTGAATCCTGAAGTTTATATAGAAGCCTTAACTGGGTTCAGTTGCATAAACCATCCAGATGGTATCAACAACACCTTACTATCTAAAGGCTGTGTCCTTGGGCAGCTTCTAGTGCAGGGAAGGCAAGCAAAATGGACATTCCAAGGACAGGGTAAGGGTTAAGAAGCCTCTGATTGCCCAGGTCCATCTCTTGCATCAACCAGTGGTCATGTCTTCCTGATGACTTCCTCCAATACTACCACCTCATTCATACCTGAAATACACACACACACACACACACACACACACGTACATATAGAACACACGTATTTATGTATATGTATATATGTATACATATATGTATGCATATATATTTTTTATATTATTTCAGGGTTGGTGTGGGAACACCCTCTTTCGTTGGAACTATTGGTGCAGAATGTAGTTGGTGTCATGAAGTGGGATTTGCTAGACCAGTGCTTGCTCATGGAAACATGTGGTTTGGGAAGAGAAAGGAGGAGAGGGTCGTAGATAAATAACCTTTGATTTCTGAGTGGCCGCATGATCATGGTGGTGACCGTGATATGGAGCAGTAGCTGTGCTGTAATCGGTTACTAAAGATAAAACTTACCAATAGAATTCAGAGATGGATCCAACTCCTGGGGAGTTGGTTCACTGGAGGCATAAGTGCAAACCAATGAGAAACAGGCTAAATATTCACAACTAAACTAAAAGTAAAGGAGAATGCTGGGTCAAACTTCGTTGCTAGACCAAGCTCATATTTCAGTGAGTCTGAGCTCTGCCCACAGGCCTCAAACCAGTGTCCCAAGGAAAAAACTGTGTAGGGATAACAAAGTAATTCTAAGATCTCTGGTCACCAAGATGTTCGTCATCATGGTTGAGGGGCAAAACCAAGAAACTTGAAACGAGGGGGCGTAATATGAAGTTCTTTCACTTTATAGATTGGTATTACCAGAACCGTTACTGAAATGTATTATGAAGAGTAAATAATTTGGGGGCTATGTCTTTGGCTTTAAATGCTGCAGAATGGAAGAGATGTTTATGTTGATACGTGATCCATGGCTCACTGAAATAATCACAAATGGCTATATGTGATTGAGACACACAAGGTAGTCCTTAGGGGAAAGCCAACTGGTAGACTGGAATAAAAGTTACTGAAAGGTGTGTTAATCCTGAGAAGGGGTCTGTTTACCCCTACGAATGCCAAATGGAGCAACCCAGATGAAGCAGCTGATATGCTTGGTATGCAAGCCATGTGGGCCTGACTCTATGACTGGGGTACTCACACACTGAATATGCCTGTTACCCAGGTCATGGCAAATGCTGTGGTTAAGGGACCCCTTTCACGTGGGCACTCCATACAGCCTACTGCTGTAAAACCAAAGGACAGTTCAGGAAGCCTAATCAAAATGCTGTTTCCGGGACGCCCGGGTGGCTTAGTTAAGCATCTGCCTTCGTCTAAGGTCATGATCCCAGAGTCCTGGGATCGAGTCCAACATCGGGCTCCTTGTTCAGCAGGGAGCCTACTGTTCTGTTTGTGTGCTCTCTCTCTCTCTTGTTCACTCTCTCTCTCAAATAAATAAAATCTTAAAAACAAACAAAGAAAACCAAAATGCTGTTTCAGCTTCCCCTCATGGGTCCAGAGCCTGATGGATTCCCTGGGGAATTCTACCAAATATTCAAGAAGAAATAATACCTACTTTCCTGAAGCTTTTTCAAAAAATAGAAACAGAAGGAAAGCTTCCAGACTCATTCTATGAGGCCAGCATTACCTTAATCCCCAAACCAGGCAAAGACCCCATCAAAAAGAATTTCAGACCAATATCCCTGATGAACAAAATCCTAGCTAATAAGATCCAACAATACATTAAAAGGATCATCCCCCACGACCAAGTGGGATTTATCCCCTGGATGCAAGGGTGGCTCAACATTCGCACATCAATCAATGTGACAGAACAGATTAGTAAGAGGAGGGAGAGGAACCATGTGGTCCTCTCAAGTGATACAACCTTGGCCTCTAACTCTGATGTTGGCATTGCAGGCTCCAGGGGGCAAGTGAATAACTGACAGTGGAACCTCAGAAGCAGCTGCCCAGTCCTTCATCAGACCGGTGTGTGTGTCAAGGTCACACAGCTATGGAGAGGCTGCACTGGGACCTGGCATATTTGACTTCCGACCTGGCTCTTTCCAGAGCTCGGTGCTGCCTCCTATGGGAAAAGAAATGGAGCAGGGAGAGAGATGCCACTTGGAGAGGTGAGCCCTTACCTAGCAAGACCAGGAGCCCAAAGGTCTCTGGCACACATCCAGGTACTGGATCCTCTGGGCTGTGTGCAGCCGACCAGAGCTGAAGTCATAAACACCTGAAAAAGTAAAACTAAGGCATCATATTGACCTTCGGGTTGGCTGTCACTCCATTGCTAATGAAGATGCAGAGATCCAACTCTGAATCACCCAGGCTTCTTCAGGTTCCAGCTCTGTGCTGGGCACAAGGAGGCTGATGCAGCCTTTGTACATAATGCTACTGTGGCTGAGAGAAAAGGGGAGGCACTGGAGACGAAAATGGCTTTCCATGAGGACTGTGGGGGCAGAGGGCAAGTGGGAAAATGGTCATGATGGTAATTCCAATGTGAAGAGCAGCGGCAGTACCTCCTTTGTCCTTGCCGTACACCTCCCCTGGGCTGAGGGCTTCAGGAGCTGTGCTAAAGGGATTACACATACCCACGTCTGGAGCTAGTCATTCAGGTTTGAATGCAGTTTCTGGAATCCAATGCTTGTCTCTTATATGACCTTGGGGAACCAACTTCATCTTTCTGACCCTGGACTTCCCTAGAAATACAATAATCATTCCCATTCCCACCTCCTCAGGTTGCTGTGAGAATTAGAAAAGATGCTCACAACGCAAACCCTGGAGTCCTGACACTGGTAAGTGCTCAGGGTGTGAGTCTTAGTAATCCTCACAGGGGCCAAGGTAAGCACCATCATCACCTCCGTATCAGTCAGGGAGCTGAGGCTTAAGGAGCAATGGCAAGTTGCCCAGATTCTGGGGTGGAGAAGCCCCACCTCCCCCACAGGTGGGTCAGCAGGTTCTAAGAAGCCCCATTTCTTTCTCAAACACACCCAGGGGTAGAGAGCCTTTAGGGCATTGGGGAAACAAAATTGCTTGGCCCAGGGATGTTGTTGCTGGCAGAGGCTGGAGTTGCCCAGGCCTAGAGAGGCCACAGGTGCAGCCACTGCAAAGTGAATGGGTACCTCAGCTCTTCATCTCTTGCAAACGCTATGGAGCAGCCTGCACCTTACAACCCTTTTACACAGGAGGAACCTGAGGCCCACAGAGGGCGGGTGGTTTCCCTGCATGTCCTGGGGATCTGGGATTCCAGCGCAGGCTGCCTGGACCCAGGGCTTGGAGATCCTGATCAGTGCCTTATTTTTCCTCTGTTGGGCTTTGGGAATCAAAAAACACCTTCTCCATCCTGAGTCTATCTGGTGCCCCCAGAGCCCTGCTTCAACCCACCAACCTCCATAATGATAGACCAGGAAAAGGGGTGAACACTACAAAGCAAGGATTTATTGTATTATTAAATGTCTGGACTTTAGAAAGCAAAGAAGACATCAATAATGTAGATTAAAAGTGTGTATGTGTCCATTACATTATGCATAGCATAAAAAAAACTGAAAACAATGAAAACATACACTTCCAGTATTAAAAATGATTCCACAAGGAAAAGAAGCCACAAAATGAGTGAAATTCCAACATATATCTTTGTTGTTTCACACCTTTTTGTAAAAGGAGAATAATCAAAATTCACAGAATAGGCAGAAGATATGAACATTTTAGCAAAAATATAGATAGCAAATGCACATCTGAAAAAAATGCTCATTGTGACTCCTTAGGGAAATGCAGTTAAAACACTAAGACAGCACTACACAGTTTTTTAAAAAAAGTTAAAATTAAGAACAACTGACCAAACTAAACCATTCACTAGGATGTGGAGGAAATGCAACTCTCATACACTGCTGGTAAGAATACAAAAAGATATAATAATTTAGATCACAATTTGCTAATTTCTTTAAATTAAAACATTTATCTACCCTACGAATCAGACTTTCCACTCTGAGTTATTGACAAAAGGTAAGTGAAACACATATCCATATAATTACACACAAATGTTTGAACCAACTTTATTTTCCATAGGCAAGAATTAGAAATACCCACATGTCCATAAACAAATTAATGAGTAAACTAATGGTGCTATCAAAGATAAGAATATTTCTCAGCCAAAAAACAAAAACAAAAAACGAGCTACTTCTATACCACTGATGCATCTACAATTATTTATGCAACATAAAAGTAGGAGAAAAAAACCTTTGACTCCTACTATATAAATTATAGAAAATACAGTTTTCTATTATAACGGAAAGTAAATCAATAGTGACTTGGGAGGGCTGGGAAGGCAGGCAGAGAAATTATTAAAGGACATGAGGTAAATATGCAATGACACATATGATCACTATCATGACTATGATGTTCCAGGTTCATAAGTATGTCAAAACTTACAGAAGACTACATTTCCAGTATGTACAGTTTATTACATGTAAATTATAACTTAATAAAGCTTTTCAAAATGATTCAAAATAAGAAACCCCTGTCCAACTCTTTTTGGAAAATAGGTTTTGCAACCCTACATTCGCCACACATTCTCGCCCTATGGAGGCCAGTTTTGCTCAGTGAAAGCAAAGATAGTGATCAGTGAAGGACTTTCCACCAGAGTCAAAAGGACTGCTGGCTGGGTCACAAAAGCCACATCCCTGGACTTCAGATCCCCCTTTTCTCCATCTGTTTTCCTGCCCGTGCAGCAATGGTCTTGAGGTGAACATCACTGAGAGGATACAGGAATCCAAAAAAACCTTTCCATTATTTGCAATGACAGTGACATAAGCTATACAAGATAACCATACCTGGAAGTCCACAGATTGGTGCACACACCAGCTCCGCAGCCCCTGTTGCAGAATCATTTGTGGGTGCACTTTTAGAAGAGGCACATTCCATCTGGTTGGCTGTGGTCTCCTCCACTCCCTATGAAGCCAATGTTTCTGTAGCAGTTCTGGTTTCCCCTGAACCTTATGGCCTTACAACCAATGACCATCACCTACAGAACTGTGGACATCAGGACATATGGCTCTTTGCCGGACCTGGGGAAGGGGCTCCCCTCAACAGTGCTGACATCTCCCATGATATCCTCTGTGAACAAGGGAAAAAATTCATGCTGCTCCCAGAAGCACCTGAGGTTCTCAAACCTGTTCCTCCTCGGGGTGACCTCTGAGACTCCCCAAACTCATAGCATCCAATCTCAAATGAGGACCAGAAAACCCTGCAGTCTTTCCTAGGAGGCCATGGGCAGTACAAATTTGGCAAAAACTGGTAAGCTAATTTCTGCCACTGTACTGTCCCCTTGAGGCACAGAAAGTTTGAGACCCACCCCAATGAATGTTGTTCACCCCTTCATGCTTATAGACCTCAAAATATTTATAAAGCACCATACATGGTAAATAGAACACCCAAGATTAAAGAGGACTTAAACAATAAGGACTTGTTATTATACAAACCAAACCAATAGGAGCTAGCAGTTGTTGAGTTAGTGACTTGGAAGCTGGAAAAATTAATCACAAATATCTCCAGAGACCATGTCCCTGCAAATGGTGGTCCTTCTCTGTCAGCTGAACTCATATGTTCTCTAGGACTACATGGGTCAGGTCCATGCCAATTAGTCAGAAAAAAGTAAATTTGGGTCCCCCTAAGGACTCAGGTTACTCCTAATTTCCTCCAACAAATGAGAATAGAAGTCAGCTTCCCTGAGCACAGTGGGGTGATGACTGAAGCATGTTGTGGAGACTTGCCAGGTGGTAGAAGTACAAAGCTCTGGCCACAGACTGGCAGTGACATAAATCTGTAAAGAGCCCTGGGCAGTTTAGAAAATGCAACATAGCCACACATGCTTCCACATAACTGAAACTTAAGGGAAATCATTCTACTATTGGCATTTGGATGTAGTATATTGAATTCAGACAAATGGTGCCTCACAAAGAGTTTCCTCTGGTGTCATTACATTGAACAAGGAAACTACATTTCCTACCCACCTAAGGCCTTTCTCCGGTGTGAACTCTCCGATGCTGAGAAAGATTAGATTTTCGGCTAAAAGATTTCCCACATTCACTGCAGTCGTAAGGCCTCTCTCCTGTGTGAACTCTCTGATGATAATGTAGGGTAGAACGAGAGGTAAAAGATTTCCCACACTCACTGCACTCAAAAGGCCTTTCTCCTGTGTGAACTCTCCGGTGAATAATGAGGTGAATTCTTTGGGTAAAGGATTTCCCACATTCGCTGCACTCATGCGGCCTTTCACCTGTGTGAACTCTGCGATGTCGAATCAGTATGGAGCTATTGGTAAAAGATTTCCCACATTCACTACACTCATAAGGCCTTTCTCCAGTGTGAACTCTCTGATGATAACCAAGGGCAGACACAGAAGTAAAAGATTTCCCACATTCACTGCACTCATAAGGCCTTTCTCCAGTGTGAACTCTCCGGTGTTTAGAGAGGTATGAATTCTGACTAAAGGATCTCCCACAATCACTACATTCATAAGGCTTTTCTCCAGTGTGAACTCTCTGGTGTTGATTCAACTGGGAACTATCCCTAAAAGATTTCCCACATTCACTGCAGTCAAAAGGCCTTTCTCCTGTGTGAACTCTCTGATGACAACGGAGGGCGGAGGTAGAGGTAAAAGACTTCTCACATTCTCTGCACTCGTAAGGCCTTTCTCCAATGTGAACTTTCTGATGATAACGGAGAGCAGAGCCAGACGTAAATGATTTTCCACATTCACTGCACTCATAAGGCCTTTCTCCTGTGTGAACTCTCTGGTGTATATTGAGGTGATTTCTCTGGGTAAATGATTTCCCACACTCACTGCACTCATAAGGCCTTTCTCCTGTGTGAACTCTACGGTGTCGAATAAGTATCGGTCCATTGGTAAAAGATTTCCCACATTCGCTACACTCATAAGGTTTTTCTCCAGTGTGAACTCTCTGATGATAACAGAGGGCAGAGCCAGAGGTAAAAGATTTTCCACATTCACTACACTCATAAGGCCTTTCTCCTGTGTGAACTCTCTGGTGTTGAGAGAGGTAAGATTTGTGGCTAAAAGATTTCCCACATTCACTGCATTCATAAGGCCTTTCTCCTGTGTGAACTCTTCGGTGTATAATAAGGTGATTTATTTGGGTAAAAGATTTCCCACAATCATTACACTCATATGGTCTTTCTCCTGTGTGAATTCTCTGATGATAACGGAGGCCAGAGCTAGAGGTAAAAGACTTCCCACATTCACTACATTTATAAGGTTTTTCTCCAGTGTGAATTCTCTGATGATAACGGAGTGCAGAGCTAGACGTAAAAGATTTCCCACATTCACTACATTCATAAGGCCTTTCTCCTGTGTGTACTCTCCAGTGTTCAATGAGATCAGATTTTCGTCTAAAAGATTTCCCACATTCAGTGCACTCGTAACTCATTTCTCCAGCGTGAACTGTACGTTGTTGAATAAGGATGGAGCTCTGGCTAAAAGACTGAGCACATACACGGCACACGTAACAATTTTCTCCAGTGTGACTTCTCTGAGGATGAATGAGGACAAATTTTTGGCTAAAGGATTTCCCACATTTGCTGCATTTGTACTGCCTTGGCCCAGTATGAATTCTTCGGTGCTGACTGAGGGTTGAGCTTCCCCTAAAGGATTTTCCACAGTCACTACACACATGAAGCCTGTCACCACTGTGGACTCGCTGATGAATCATAAGTGAGGACTTGTACCTGAATGTTTTTCCACATTCAGGGCACACAAAACACTGTCTTCCAGTGTGGACACCCTGGTCCTGAACAAGTGTGTGTTTGGGACCGACGGCTTTCTTGCATTCTTCCCAGGTGCGATGACTTTTTATGCTTTGAAAAGTCATCCCAGACTCAGTGATTTTATTCTCCCCAGTATGAGTGGCCTGTTGTTGATGTTCTGAGGTGGCCAGGAAATCCTTCTCAACCTCACAGGTTAAGGGCTTTCCTGAATCATGGAAATTGCTGCTCTTCACAAATGAAGCCCTGTCCACACTGCTTCTGAAGGGTTTTTCTCCCATGTGCCGTTTCTCATGCTGTTGAAGGTTTGCACTACAATAAATCTGTTTCACACATGCCCCATACTTGAACAGCTTCTGGCTGTTTTGTTTTCCCTGGTGCCCAACCAAGTGGAAAATGCCTCTCAAGACTGAACCACACATCTCACAGGGGTGGGTCTTCTGGGAAGACCAAGGTTCCTTTGGAGTCCTGGCCTGTGACACACCTACAGAAATGCTCTGTTCAAAGGGTGCCTCCGCAGCCTCTGTTTGACAGGAGCAACCTGAACACAAAGAAACACTTGTGAAGTACACAATGACTTTATTGGACCCAATTACGACTATACAAATGAAAACCAAAAATGAACAGGGTAACTATTCTTATGTCAAACAAAGTAGACTTTAAAGTCAAAAACTATCATAAGAGACAAAAAAGGTCTCTATAAAATGATAAAGAAGTCAGTTCATCAAGATGCTATAACAATAACAAGTATATATGTACCCAATATCCAAGCACCAAAATATATTAAGCAAATACTAACAGAAATAGACAGCAATGCAACAACAGTAGAAGACTTCAATAACCCATTATCAACAATGGACAGATTACCCAGACAGAAAATCAATAAGGAGATGTTGGATTTGAGCTGCACTTATACCAAAGGCACCTAACAGACATATACAGAGGGTGCCATCCAACTGCAGCAGGATATACGTTCTTCTCAAGGACACATGGAACATTCTCTAGGACTCTCTCACAGGTTAGGTCATGAAACTTTTTTTTTTTTTAAGATTCTATCCATTTATTTGAGAGAGAGTGAGAGCACGAGAGGAGAGAGGATCAGAGGGAGAAGCAGACTCCCTGCTAAGTGGGGAGCCCGATGCAGGACTCAATCCTGGGACTCCGGGATCATGACCCAAGCCAAAGGCAGATGTTTAACTGACTGAGCCACCCAGCCACCCCCCCCCTTTTTTTAAGATTTTAATTATTTATTTGGGGTGCCTGGGTGACTCAGTCAGGTGTCTGCCTTCAGCTCAGGTCATGATCCCAGGGTCCTGGACTCGAGTCCCGCATCGGGCTCCCTGCTCATTGGGGAAGTCTGCTTCTCCCTCTATCCTTCCCCTCCTGCTCATGATCTCTCTCTCTCTCTCTCAGATAAATTAAGACTTTATTTATTTATTTGAGAGAGAGAGGGAAAGAAAGCACGGGCAGGGGGAGGGGCAGAGGGAGAAGCAGGCTCCCAGCCAAGCAGGGGTTTGATCCCAGGACTCTGGGATCATGACCTGAGCTGAAGGCAGATGCTTAACCAACTGAGCCACCCAGGCACACCATGAAACAATTCTTAACATTTAAGAAGACTAACATCATATCAAGTATCTTTTCCAAGTACATGGCACGAAACTAGAAATCATTAACAGAAGGAAAGCTGGAAAATATCACAAGCATGTGGAATTTAAACAGCATTCTTCTGAACAAACAATGGGTCAAAGAAGAAATCGAAAAATCTATGTAGGCAAATGAAAATAGAAACGTAACACATTAAAACTTACGGGATGCAAGAAAATAAGTTATAAGAGGGAAGTTTATACCAATAAATGTCTACATTAAGAAAAAAGAAAAATCTCAAATAAAGAACTTAATACCTCAACGTATGAGAAAAAGAACAAAATAAGGTCAAAGCAGAAAGAAGCAAATATGAAAGACCAGAGCAGAAACAAATGAAATAGACACTAAAAAAACAATAGAAAAAGATCCATGAAACTAAGAGTTGGGTTTTTGAGAAGATAAACAAATTGACAAACCTTTAGTTAGACTAAGAAAAAAAGAAAGACTCAACCTCAGAAATGAAAGAGGAAACATCACAATTGATACTGCAGGGATACAAGCTATCAAGAGACTACAACGAACAATTATATGCCAACAAATTGGATAACCTAGAATGGATAAATTCACAGAAACATACAAACTACCAAACCAAAAAAAGCAAGCAAGCAAGCAAGCGGGCACCTGGGTGGCTCAGTCGTTAAGCGTCTGCCTTCGGCTCAGGCCATGGTCCCAGGGTCCTGGGATGAGCCCCATGTCGGGCTCCCTGCTCGGCAGGAAGCCTGCTTCTCCCTCTCCCACTCCCCCTGCTTGTGTTCCCTCTCTCATTGTGTCTCTCTCTCTGTCAAATAAATAAATAAAATCTTAAAAAAAAAAAAAGAAAGAAAGAAAGAAACATACAACCTGACAATACTGAATAATGAAATAGAAAATGTGAAGAGACTCATAACTGGTAAGGAGAAAATCTCCCACAAAGAAAAGCCCAGGACCAGACAGAATCACAAGGAATCCGACTACATATTTAAAGAGTTAACACCATCCTTTTTTTTTTTTTAAAGATGTATTTATTTTAAAGAGAGACAGACAGAGCATGAGCAGGGGGAGGGGCAGAGGGAGAGGGAAAGAGAGAATCTCAAGCTGACTCTTCACTGAGCATGGAGCCCCAGGCCAAGCTGGATCTCACCACCCTGAGATCATGACCTGAGCTGAAATCAACAGTCAGATGCTCAACAGACTGAGATGCACAGGCATCCCCACTATCCTTCTTAAAGTCTTCCAAACAACTGAAGGGGGAAAACTTACAAACTCACTTTGTAAGGCCAGCATTACCCTGATATCAGAGGCATTTAAGGACAACGCAAGAGAAGAAAATTACAGGCCAATATCCCTGATGAACATAAATGCAAAACTCTTTAAAAAAAAAAAAAAATCCTTGCAAACCAAATCCCAAAGCACATTACAAGCATCATATACTACAATCAATCAGGATTTATCCCTGAGAGGCAAGGATAGTTCAACATGTGTAAATCAATACACATGATACACCACCATAACTGAATAACAGTTTAAAGGGTAAAAATCATACAGCCATATCAACAGATGCAGAAAAAGCATCTGGCAAAATTCAACATGCTTTCATGATAAAAAATCACCAACAAATTAGATATATAAGCAAACAACCTCAATATATCTGCCAGCCCCATAGCTAACATCATATTCAATGATCAAAAGCTAAAAGTTTCCCTCTCCCCGCCACCCTCGCCCCCAGCCTGTGGCATCAGGAACAAGACAAGGTGCCCACTCTCTCCACTTTTATTCAACATAGCACTGGAAATCCTAGCCCTGAATAATTAAGGAAGAAAAATAAATAAAAGGTATCCAAATCAGAATGGAAGAAGTAAAATTATCTGTTTGCAGATGACATAATCTTACATATAGAAAACTATAAAGAATCCACCAAACACTGGGACGCCTAGGTGACTCATTTGGTTAAGTGTCTGCCTTCAGCTCAAGTCATGATCCCAGGGTCCTGGGATGAAGTCCCACACTGGGCTCCTTGCTCAGCAGGGAGCCTGCTTCTCCTTCTGCCTGCCATTCTCCCTGCTTATGCTCTCTCTGTCTCTGGCAAACAAATAAAATCTTAAAAAAAAAAAAATCTATCAAGCAATGTTCCATCTTAAAAAAGAAAAAAAAGAATCTACCAAAACACTATTAAATAAATGAATTCAGTAAAGTTGCAGGATTTAAAAAAATTAATAAACAGAACTAAGCTGCATTTATATACACCAATAATAAATTATCTGAAAAAAAAATTGAGAAAACAATCCCACTTAAGATAACATCAAAAAGAATAAAATACTCAAAGAAATTTAACCTAGGAGGTGAAAGATCTATATCCTAAAAATTATAAGAAACTGATGAAAGAAAAGTGAAGACAGATGGAAAGATATCCAATGTTCTTGGATCGGAAGAATATTGTTAAAATGTCCATTTTACTCACAGCAATCTGCCCAGAGCAATCTACAGATTCAATGCAATCCATAACAAAATTCCACTGACGTTTTTCACAGAAATAGAAAACACAGTCCTAAAATTTGTATGGAACCAGACAACTCCAAACAGCCAAAGCAATCTTGAAAAAGAACAAAGCTGGAGACATCACACTTCTTGATTTCAAAATATTCCAAAGCTATAATAATCAAAACAGTATGGTACTAGCATAAAAACAGACCAATGGAACAGAATAGAGAGCCCAGAAATAAACCCATGCACACATGGTCAACCAATCTTTGACAAGGACACCAAAAACACACAGTGAGGAAAGGACAGTCTCTTCAATAAATAGTGATGGGAAAACTGGATATCCGCATGGAAAAAGAAAAAAAGGGGACCTCCACCCTGGGTCTTAAAATAAGAGGGAAGGTGTGGGGAAAACTTGGCCAAGCCCGCCAGCTAGTTTGGGAAGCTAGACCAGCTGCCGGTGAGTGTGGACACTCTGGGCTTACATCCACTCCCCGCCCCAAGTTTTCCATATGTATTTTGGGGGACCAGCAGCACTGTGATGAGGCCAAGGCTGTGGATATTCTCCATATAGACACTGAGGCGCTGAAGAAACTCAACAAGAATTAAAAAAATTATTCAAGAAGCTGGCCAAGAAATATGATGCATTTTTGCCTTCAAAATCTCTGATCAAGCAGATCCCAGAAACCCTGGGCTGAGGCCTGCATAAGGCTGACAAGTTCCCTTCCTTGCTGACTCCCAATGAGAACACGTGGCCAAAGTGAATGAAGTTAAGTCCACCAGCAAACTCCAGACGAAGAAGGTCCTGTGTCTGGCAGTGGCTACTGGCCATATGAAGATGACAGATGATGAGCTTGTGTACAACATCCACTTAACTATCAATTTCCTGGTGTCAAGGCTCAAGAAGAACTGGCAGAACATCTGAGCTTTATACATTAAGAGCACCATGGGCAAGCCCCAGGGCCTTTACTAAGACACAGCTTAATAAATCCTAGTGCTACCAATAAAAAAAAGAAGAAAAAAGGAAACTGGACCCTTATCTTACACCACTCACAAAAATTAACTTGAGTTGGAGTAAGAACTTAAACATAAGGCTTGAAATTATAAAACTTTTATTTATTTTTTTTTTAAAGATTTGAGAGCAAGCGCACACACATGCTGAAGTGAGTGGGGGGAGGGGAAGAGGGAAAGAAAATTCAGACTCCCTGCCAAGTACGGAGCCCAACACAGGGCTCAATTCCACAACCCATAAGATCACAACCTGAGCCAAAACCAAGAGTCAGACGCCCAACCAACTGAGCCGCCCAGGTGCCCCTGAAATTATAAACTTTTAGAAGAAAACACAGGGAAAAAAGCTCCTTGACATTGGTGCTGCCAGTGATTTTTTGGATATGGCATCAACAGCAAAGGCAACAAAGGCAAAAATAAACAAGTGGAACTGTATCAACCCAAACACTTCTGCATGGCAAGGAAACAACAAAATGAAAAGACAACCTAAGGAATAGGAGAAAATATCTGCAAAAGATCTGACAAGAGGTTAATATCCAGAATATATAAAGAACTCCTAAAACTCAACAACAGGGGCACCTGGGTGGCTCAGTCGGTTAAGCGTCTGCCTTTGGCTCAGGTCATGATCCCAGGGTCCTTTGACTGAGCCCCATGTCTGGCTTCCTGCTCAGCGGGGAGCCTGCTTCTCTCTCCGCCTCTCCCCCACTTGTGTTTTCTCTCACTCTCTGTCAAGTAAAAATCTTAAAACATCCTCAACAATAACAACAACAAAACCAAATAATCCAATTAAAAATAGGCAAAGGACCTCAATAAACATTTATCCAAAGACACACAAATGGCCAACATGTACATGAAAAGATGCTCAACATCACTAATATCAGAAAAATGCAAATCTATTTTTTTAAAGATTTTATTTACTTGAGAGAGAGAGAGAGAACACAAGCAGGGGGAGGGGCAGAGGGAGACGGAAAAGCAGACACCCCCGCTGAGCAGGAAGCCCCACGCCAGGCTCGATCCCAGGACCCTGAGATCATGACCCAAGCCAAAGGCAGATACTTAACCACTTAACCGAATGAGCCACCGAGGCACCCCAGAAAAATGCAAATCTAAATCACAATATCACCTCACACCTATTAGGATGGCTATTATCAAAAAGAAAGAGATAACTGTTGGTGAAGAATGTGAAGAAAAGAAACCCTTATATACAGTCGGTAAGCTAAATTGGTATAGACAGGGGCACCTGGGTGGCTCAGTTGGTTAAGCAACTGCCTTCGGCTCAGGTCATGATCCTGGAGTCCTGGGATCGAGTCCCGCATCAGGCTCCCTGCTCAGCAGGGAGTCTGCTTCTCCCTCTGACCCTTCCCCCCTCATTCTCTCTGTCTCTCATTCTCTCTCTCTCAAATAAATAAAATCTTTAAAAAAAAAAAAGATTATTTAAAAAAATAAATAAATAAATAAATTAGTATAGACAGTGGTACAGAATGGAAGATCTTTTTTTTTTCTTAAAGATTTTTATTTATTTATTTAACAGAGAGAGAGAGAGAGAGAGAGAGAGAGAGAGAAAGAGCACAAACAGGGGGAGCGGCAGGCAGAGGGAGAATCAGGGTTCCTGCATGAGCAGGGAGCCCGATGCAGGGCTCGATCCCAGGACTCTGGAATCATGACCTGAGCTGAAGGCAGCGGTTTAACCAACTCAGCCACCCAGGCGCCCCCAGAATGGAAGATCTTTAAAAAATTAAAAATAGGGGTGCCTGGCTGGCTCAGTCCAAAGAACATGCAACTCTTTATCTCTGGATTGTGTTTGAGCCCCATGTGGGCTATAGAGATTACTTAAAAATAATTTAAAAATCTTAAAAAAAATTAAAAATGAACTACAATATGGTTCAACAATTCCACTTCTCTGTACATGTCCAAAGGAAATGAAATCAGTATGTCGCAGAGATATTTGCACCCCTGTGTTTACTGCATTATTCACAATAGCCAAGGAATGAAAACAACATAAGTATCTTTCTATGGATGAATGACAAATAAAGCCTGGTATATATACACAATGGAGTATTATTCAGCTGTAAAAAAGGAAATCATGCATTTATGACAACATGGATAAACTTGGAGGACAAAATGCAAAGTGAAGTAAGTCAGCAAGACAAAAGACCATATGGTATCACTTATATGTGGAATTAAAAAAAAAAAAAAAAAAGGCTGTCTCCGCCGCCAGCGTGGCCAGGGTCACTCGCCTCCCTCCCACACACCTGGGGCCGGCCAGATGGCACCTGCAAGGCCGCTCCCACTGCGGGCCCAGCGAGGGAGCAGGCTCTGTGTGCTCTGTGCCAAGGAGCGGCGGGATGCAGGCCAGGCCACCACCACCGAGCTCCCGGCCTTGGAGGCGGCGCCCAGGCCGGCTCCATTTTGTGAGGGGAGCCGGACGGGGGCACTGGCCCGGGCCCTGTCCCCGGCGTCCCCGACCCTGCGCTCTTGGCCAGGCTGCCTCACGGAGTCCCCAGGGGTGCCCCCCTCCCGCGGCTCCCCGGCCCACTGGCCTGCTCGAGGGGGCGTGGCAGGGCAGCTTTGTCTGCCCTGGTGCCCCAGGTGGGTGGGTGGCTAGCAGGCGTTGGGCGCGGGCCCAGGGTCCGGGGGGGGGGTGAGTCAGGGGATGCGCGCCAGGGGGGGCCGCCCTGCCCCGGGGGTACTGACAGCCGGCCGGCCCGGGCGGTGGGGCCGGGGCCAGGGCCAGCCCAAGCACCTTCGTGGGGAGGAAGCGAGGTGCCCAGGAGGAAGGAGTGGATTTGGTTTCCCCGCAGTCTGGCTTACACATAAAGAATGCACCCATCTGGCGGCTTGCAGTCCCTGGACTTGCAAGGTTGAAATTGGGCAAAGATTAGACCCCTTTTTAGAAAGGTGTCCCGAACACCACTGACAACAGAGTTCTGACAGTACGTCATGACCACGGATGGCGACAGTGCTCCAACTGGCCAGCTCTGCGGACTACATCGAGGAAGCCACCATGTGATACAGCCTCGTGGGGATACTGAGGACGGCATGAATGATCATGAAGACACAAATGGTTCAAAAGAAAGTTTCAGAGAACAAGATATCTATCTTCCAATTGCAAATGTAGCAAGGATAATGAAAAATGCCATACCTCAAACGGGAAAGATTGTAAAAGATGTCAAAGACTATGTTCAACAATGTGTGAGTTCATCAGCTTTATAACATCTGAAGCAAGTGAAAAATGCCATCAAGAGAAACGGAGGACAATCAAGAGAGAAGATACTCTCTTTGCCATGCTGACCTTATGCTCTGACAGTTACGTGGAACCTCTAAAATTATACCTTCAGAAATTCAGAGAGGCTAGGAAAGGAGAGAAAGGAATTGGTGCAACAGTCACCGCTACAGATGGACTAAGGGAAGAACTTACAGACTCCTCATTTACTAACCAGTCACCAGCTGGCTTCATCATTGCAGAGGGTCAACAACAAAATGTTATGGTTTATACAATGTCATATCAACAGATTTCTGGTGTTCAACAGATTCAGTTTTCATGATCTGAAGGTAACGGTGGCATGGGGAGTGGAGAGAAGCAAAAGAGTCTGTACAATTCTGGGGCGTCTGGGCGGCTCAGTCGTTAAGCATCTGCCTTCGGCTCAGGTCATGATCCCAGGGTCCTGGGATCGAGCCCCGCATCGGGCTCCCTGCTCAGCGGGGAGCCTGCTTCTCCCTCTCCCACTCCCCCCTGCTTGTGTTCCCTCTCTCGCTGTGTCTCTCTCTGTCAAATAAATAAAATCTTAAAAAAAAAAAAAAAAGAGTCTGTACAATTCTGGAAACAGAGACATTAGAAGGAAGTGACTGGGGAAAAGATGCCTCTTTGTATATAAATAGCTGTACTGTAGCTTCCTGATGCTTGACTAATTGAGCTGTTAATTCTGACTTGAGAATCTTTTTCATGAATGATTTTAAAGAAAAATTTGAATTTTAAAGGTATTAAAATATTTTTTTGTACAAAAAAAGAAGTTCAACCCACAGAAACAGAGAGTAGAATGGCAGGGGCTGGGGACTACAGGAAACAGGGAGATACTGGTCAGTTACAAGCTGATTAAGTTCTGTGAATCTAATGTACAGCATAGTGATTACAGTTAATAATGCTGAGTTGTATACTTGAATTGCTAAGAGAATAGATCTTAAGTGTTTTTACACACCCAAAAAAGGTAAATACGTAAAGTGATCGATATGTTAAGTTGTTTGAACGTATGAATGTAATACATTCATAATGTATATCAATATCAAGTCATAACACTGTATACTTTAAAAATAAATATATACAATATTATTTGTCAATTACATCTCAATAAAGCTGATAAAAAGAAAAAAGGAAAGAAATCAGAACACTATACACACAACAGTACAGGACAGTCTTAAAAAAACAGTCCATGGTCCAGGTAGGTAATGACCATGATAATATCTGCAATCCCCAGCATAGGGAAGCACAATGAAATGTCAGATAAAAAAAGGAAACAAAACCAGGGACACAAAACTAACATAGACCTAGAGAGATGACCTGGCCAGGGAGAGGACAAACAAGATGCCATCCACTAGCCTCACTGCAAGACTACTCAACTCAAATTCTTCCTCTGAGGGTTCAGTACAGACAGTACTGGGCCTCTGGGGAGAAAAAAGGGAGGTGCAAAAACACAGCCCTACCAAAGACAGCAACTACCCAAGAAACTGTTGAAGCAAGCAGCACTTATGGTCCACATGTTAAAAAGGACAGAGCACCCCCTGGGAAAAGAGGAGTATGGGGTAATGCAAAACCTAGTTTACACCACTGGGGAGGGGGAGGGTCTTACCCAGTGAGGATATAAGTGCAAAGTTCTCCAGCATCACATTCAGGTACAGGCATCTCTGAGCCTCATTAAGGAGACCCCATTCCTCCTGGGAGAAGTACACAGCAACATCCTCAAAGGTCACGCCACCCTATCAAGAATGGGACGGATAAAACCATGAACATTCTCTGAGAACCCACACTCCATCTCCCATACATCTACTCCACATTTATCCTCTTCCGGAGCTCCCCACCCCAGAGGAGATACCAGGCCTTAGAGCCACTGATGGCTGTTCTCTCCTCATGATCCCATTCATCACTATATTCAGCCCTCAGCAACAACAGGCAGGGGGGCAGATAAATGTCAGGTAAGCTTTGGGCCTGGTCTGCAGGGCCCCATCTCTCCTACCAAGCAATTCCCCTACAGCTCACAGATTGTACATACAAGAAATAGCCACGTGGGCTCATGCTTCACCCTGAGGTTCCCAATACCAGGGCCCCAGGGCCCTCAGCTCATACTTACTCTCCCTGTGTGCATATCATTCAGTAGACCAAACCTCTCTCACATCTTCAGATCCCTCAAATGCATTCCCAAAGCTTTGTCATCTCCGTGCCCCACACCACAGGCATGTCCCTGGACTCACCCATGCACTGGGCACATGGCATCCAGAGTGCTTGAAAATTTCAAACATGATCTAGTATAGCCCCTGTCCTTTGATGGATCCCACTGACAAAGAAAGCCCCAAATGCTGCTTTGAAGGCCTGCCCATCTACCTGTGGTCTTTGCTTCAATATTGTCACCCAGAACCACAAGTAAATTTCAGATACCCGTGACCCTCTGACACTTCTGTGCTTCCCTTCCTGTCCCACAGCAGCACTAACCCTCCTTTCTCCACTTAACCTTCATTGAAAGCACATCAAAACCCCATTGGTCTCCGTCCCAGGCACAGTGACCCTCACAAATGAACAAATTTCCCCAGACCTTATCCACCAGCAAGACTGAACCACAGATGCCATAAAAGCTCATCACAAAATTCTGGTGAATCTGTACAGCCGTGAATACACAACAGGCCTGGCCTCACTATCATCTTGATTCACTTACTACTCTGTCTACATAGCCATCTCACGTCCACTCATCCCAGGGAAGCCTTGGCCACCTGCCAGGTCATCCTCTCTCCCGTGTTGCTTCCGCTATCAGAGTTCTCCCTTGGCATGCACCCTCTTCCTTCTAACCCGCTAACAGCATTACCACCACAACACCACAACCTGCACAACCCCTCCGATATGTGATCCAGATCTCCACCTTGGTCCACACAACGGCCATCACTTTTGGATGTCTCTATCCTGGACCTTTCCCCAGATTCCAGACCTGTGTGTCCAGCGGCCTATTTGATGCTTTTACTCAGTTCTCTGAAACTTCTCCAATTCTTAATAGGGCCAAAAACCTTAAGAAAATTCTCAGTGGAAATTAACCTACCACCGACTTTCCCATCCCAGCTGATGGACCTTCCATAGCTTCAGCTGCTAAGACCAAAAAACCTGAGATCCTCCCTGACTCCTCCTTTCTCTCCCTCACCTACAACATCCAAAAGTCTACATGGCCCTTCTTAAAAAATGGACAAAAGTCCAACCCCTTCTTCTACCTCCACAGCCACCACTCCTACCCATTAACACTCATCTGGATTGTAGCAATTGCCTCCTCCTGGGTTCCCTGTCTCCTCCCTTAACCCCATAATCTGTTCTCCACTGTGCAACCCGATGGAGCCTGTTAAACCTGAGTACCACCAACTCTCTCCTCCTAGCCAAACTTCCCATTACGTCCCTAACAGATGCCCAAGTTCTCAGGCAGCCCACATTACAGGCCTGATTCTTGATCTCCTGCTCTTTGTTCTTAATAGAAAGAATGAAGACCTGCTATACCCTGTTTCTAACTCAGGCACGCCTCCAAGCATTTACGCAAACTGGTAACTGTTCCTGAGATAACCTTGTACACCTGTTCACATTGCTTGACAAAACCGAGAACACCTCCATGTAACCCCCGGCCTGCATTCAGGACCCTGAACTTGGTGCATCTCGAAGGTCCCAGACCCAACAGCTGGGAAAATACGTCAAAGTTTCAGGTTACCAAAACCCCATACACCACAGAGGTGGTGCCAGCGCAAGCGAGGGACTGGGAGACCCTCTCCCTCCCTGTGTGGGTGCCCTAAGTGCTTTTTCAGCCTCCAGAAACTGCGGGAAGAAGGTGCTAACCGAGTGAGCTGTTAACGGACAAACCTCTGCGCCTCACTGCTCCTCCTTCCAGCTCAGTGACCTCCGACAAGAACTCCACTCCCGGTGCCCGCTTGTCTTCATCACCCCCATTCCAACCTTTTCTCCCTCGAGCCGCTTCTGGAAAGCTGTGAACACCCTCACACTGACTGTGTCCCTCTTCTGTTCACGACCCCCCAGGGCCCTCGGAACGAAGGTCCGGCACCTCGGCCCGCAGTCCAGGCGCGACTCCGCCTCACGCGCTGTCCCCTGAGGGCAGAATCCTCCCGCCTCAGGCCCCTCCAGCCTCTGCCCAGCCGCCCTCGGCCCCGAGCCCGCTCCCGCACGGGGCCCCCGCCCGCCGCCGCCTCCCTGTCCCGGACACCCGGCCGTGGCTCGAGCCTTCAGGATCTGGGTGGGGGGACGGCGGGGAGGGCCCGGGGGACGAGCGTTTACCTGAGCCCGGTCCCTGGGCGCGGCCGCCGCCATCGGACTCTGTGGGTGGAGCGGACCGGCGGTCCCCGTCCCGGTCCCGGCACGGGGCAGCCCGGGAGGCGTCGCTGAGCAGCGGACCCAAGTCTGTGCGGCGGGGACAGCGCCTCCTCCCGCCCGTTCTCTGGTTGCGTCACCACAACCCACACCCGGAGCTCCGGAACCTCCGACCGGGTGAAAGAACCAGCGAGAAGCAGAAACGACCAGGACGATGAGGACCGGAAGTCCCGCCCCGAGGCGATGCGCACGGTCGGAAATCCCTCATGTTGGTCCCTCATTGGCTCATGACTGCGGCCTCCCATCGCAGGGTCTTCTGGGAAATGTAGTAGCTGCAAAGGGTGTTCACAGCGTTCAAGCAGAGGATGGTCCAGGCGGCAGCCGGGCATGCTACTGGTGCTCCTCCGTCAAAGCGGGGAGGGGTTCTGCTCGCTGTTAAACGCGGCTTACAGACGTTGTTTCAACTCTGTAAAGCTCAGCCAGCTCCACGAGGATAAAAGTCTTATTTGAGATGTCCCGACATCCTCTGTCTAAATGACATCTCATTCCATAGAGTCGTTCAGACATAAAAGAGTTCACACATAGCTGGAAACGTGACGGTATTGTTCTTCAAATGTATATGGCCTGAAGCGTTACTCGGTTTTGTATTAATGTGTTTATCGGAAGAAGAAAAAAGACTCCATACAGGGCCATAACAGAAGAGCAAGGAAAAGCATGTTAGGCTGCCCTGAAGTGGGCGGACAAGCAGGATTTGTTTCTGGTTCCCACAGAAAACTTCTCCATTACCTGTGTCATCAGTAATTCTGACAATTGGAAGCAAAAATCAACAGAAGTGGAAGCAAAATTGGAAGCTCTATACTAAATCCTCTAAATTGTATAAAAAGCTAATTTATAACTGTGAGGTCCACCCTCAGTATGGAGTCTGCTTGGGATTCTCCCTCTTTCTCTGCCCCTCTCGCTCATGCTCTCTCTCTCTAAAGTAAATAAATAAATCTTTTAAAATAAGATTTTATTTTTATTTTATTTTTTTTTTAAAGATTTTTTTATTTATTTTACAGAGAGAGAGATAGCGAGAGCAGGAACACAAGCAGGGGGAGTGGGAGAGGGAGAAGCAGGCTTCCCGCTGAGCAGGGAGCCCGATGCGGGACTCGATCCCAGGACCCTGGGATCATGACCTGAGCCGAAGGCAGACGCTTAACGACTGAGCCACCCAGGCGCCCCAATTTTTAAGTAGTCTCTACACCCAAGGTAAGGCTGGAATCCACAATCCTGAGGTCAAAAGTCGCATGCCTCACTGACTAGGCCAGCTAGGTGCCCTTGTATCATTTTTAGAATAGTATCAATTGTGTCTCCTAACTGTATCTTTCTGGATGTCCAGCTTATTTATTTGGTGAGAACACACTGAATGACAATTTTGGTAGTCTACTGGGACAGCTGTAACAAAATATTATGGACTGAAGTAGCTTAAACAACAGAAATTGATTTTCTCACTGTTCTGGAAGCTGGAAGTTGAAGACGAAGGTGTCAACAGGTTTGGTTTCTCCTGAGGCCTCTCTCCTTGGCTTGTGGATGGCCATCTTCTTGTACCCTCACAGGGCCTTTTCTTCCCTATGAACATACTCATAGGGTATGTTCTATTCTTCTTAGAAGGAAATCAGTCCTAATGAAGTAGTGCCCCACCCTTATGACTTCCTTTAACTTTAATTGCCTCTATGAATGCTCTTTCTCCTAATTCTGGCTTAGGACTTCAACATACTAATATTACACTAATAAATGTTTTAGTGGCAATGAACAGCAAATGACTTACTAAAGACGTGTAATAAAGAGGAAAAAGAGCAACTTTTTGAAAGTATCATCCAGGTGCCAATGGCTCACAATAATTACTAAAACTGACTTTGATAAAAACATAATTTCCAAAAGCTTCCCACTAAATACTATAAATGCTTTTATAAGATTTAAAACAAACAAGAACCTTCCAATTTAAAAAGTGGTAAAATGGAAAGTTTAATAAATTTATTCAAATACTTAAATTTTTATCATTAACAATACTATTTAAGGGGCACCTGGGTGGCTCAATCGGTTAAGGGTCTGCCTTCAGCTCAGGTCATGATCCCAGGGTCCTGGGATTGAGCCCCTCATTGGGCTCCCTGCTCAGCAGAGAGGCTGCTTCTCCCTCTTCCTCTGCCTGACACTCCCCCTGCTTGTGCTCTCTGTCAAATAAATAAATAAAATCTTAAAACAAAAAAAACAATACTACTTATCCCACCTGATTAAGCCCTCACAAACCCATCATCTCCTTTACTAAAAGTTGTGATCATTCTGATAGTTCAGGTGTCCTCTGATAGTTGGTAGAAAAAGCCTCACCCACTATGCTTCTTTTCTCACCACTGTCCTCATCATACATTATACTATAAATACATCGATCTTCCTTCATTTCTTTGAATTCCACATGTGCCCTTCCAACTCAGAATAATATTCTCAGGTCTTTTTTTCTCCAAATGAAGCCTCCCCTCCCCCCTCCAACTATGCTTTGGTAATTAGAATGAATCTTTTAAGTGTCAGCATCAATTTCTAACCAGAAGTAGTTTTATTTTTTTATTTTTTTTATTTTTTATTTTTTAAAGATTTTATTTATTTATTTGACAGAGACACAGCCAGAGAGGGAACACAAGCAGGGGGAGTGGGAGAGGGAGAAGCAGGCTTCCTGCAGAGCAGAGAGCCTGATGTGGGGCTCGATCCCAGCACCCTGGGATCATGACCTGAGCCGAAGGCAGACGCTTAAGGACTGAGCCACCCAGGCGCCCCCAGAAGTAGTTTTATACTCTCAACTCCTATATTCTGAATATTCCCAATGTTATGTCATAAAATTACCTGAATTCTAGTGAATAACATTATACAATCTTAGAAAATTACTTTTGAATGAGTAGCATTCCTGTTTTGAACACTATAAGCAATATGGAGCAGAGTTATGATCTTTGTTATTCACCTTTGAATCAAAATATCCCAGAATATTTTTTTAAAGATTTTACTTATTTGTCAGAGAGAGAGAGAGTGAGAGAGCACAAGCAGGGGGAGGGCAGGCAGAGGGAGAAGCCGGCTCCCTGTTGAGCAGGGAGCCCAACGTGGGGCTCGATCCCAGAACCTTGGGATCATGACGTGAGTTGGAGACAGCCATTTAACCAACTGAGCCACCCAGGCGCCAAAATGTTCCAGAATATTAAACGACATAAACTCTGAGCCTACAAATATATAAAGTTTTCTGAAAAAATGGTGGGATGTCCTAGAGATAAGTACAGGAACTACACTTGGAGCATTTGTTTTTGTTGCCCAGCAGGCAAAGTATAACTGAGACCTGAGTGTCACTGCCAAAGAGCGTAAAGGGATGAATGTCAGGGATCCTGAAGAGACCAGTGTAGGTCATCAGACCATGGTGCAGGTTCATAATGAGGGTTATTCAAAAAGATAAAACAGGAGAGAGTAAAAAGCAACAAACATATTCACCAGGATGAGAATGGTGAATGTGACTTTTGCTCACCACGATAAGAGTGCTGCTTATGGGAGAGTCCAGGGGAAAGGCTGTTGCTGTGAATGTGCTGGGTTCTCCACTCGTGTCTGTACAGAAGTGCTTTGGAGCCACCTGGTAGACCATGAGGTGAGAACACGTAATGTCAATGAAGAACAAAATGAATGCATGTACTGGGATAATATGTCTTTCTAGAATGCCTGAAAAACAATATCCATGAATTTTTTTTTTTTTTTTGTAGTTGTTTTTCCTTTTTATTGGTCCAGTCTATTCATAGCAATGAAGGAATTTAGCAGGAGTTACAGGACACAGTAGAGGAAAGAGCAAAACCCAGTGCACTTTGGGGACATCATTCTTAGCTCCACCCACCTCAAAATACTGGCGCAAAGCTTACTGGCCTGGAAGCCATCTGAGAGCAGGTAGTGCTGAGACAGATCCTTCTGGCCCTCTGTGAAAATAAAGGACAAGTTTATGTCCAACATCAGTCAGAAAAGATTTCCCTCCAAAGCTGCCATGGTCTTAAGGAACTCCTGAGAGAGAAGCCCTAAGGAGTTGGCAAAGACAAATTGTTTAACCAAATCTCTTAACAGGTATCATTGCAACTCAGTCTCTTTGAATCTTTTTTTTTTTTAAGATTTTATTTATTTACTTGACAGAGAGAAAGAGCACAAGCAGGGGGAGCAGCAGGCAGAGGGAGAGGGAGAAGCAGGCTCCCCGCAGAGAAGGGGGAACCCGATGTGGGACTTGATCCCAGGACCCTGGGATCATGACCTGAGCCAAAGGCAGTCGCTTAACTAACTGAGCCACCCAGGCGCCCCTCTCTTTGAATCTCTTAAAATAACTTTATGTTGGGGTTACCTGGCTGGCTCAGTTGAGAGCATGCGACTCTTGACTTTGGAGTCATGAGTTCGAACCCCATGTTGGGTGTAAAGATTACTTAAATAAAAACAAAACAAAACAAAAAAACACTTTATGTTGGACACCCTTTTTTTAAAATTATTTTTAAGATTTTATTTGCTCATCTGAGAGAGAGAGAGCGTGAGCAGGTGGGAGGGACAGAGGGAGAGGGAGAAGCAGGCTCCCCGCTGAGCAGGGAGCCTGCCTCCAGACTGGATCCCAAGATCTCAGGATCCAAACCTGAGCAGAAGGTAGATTCCCAACCAGCTGAGCCACCCCCATGCCCCTATGTTGGACACTCTGAAGCAATTACACTTCACTATTGCATCCAGTACATTTCCTGCTTCTACCACTTCTCACTCACACCCTTACAACTTTTTTTTAACAATTCAACTTTTTAAGAGTGTTTTTTCTTTTTCTGTTATCTCAATTCCTATGTAATTCTCATTCTATTTACACCTTTATCTTCACAGATCCAATGTTATGAGCAAACTTCTAAAGAGAACAATCATGTTTAAGATTTTGGTTAAAACTCCTCTCACCAGGTCTCGACTCCCTTAATAATTTTTCTCTTTTTAACTTACTTTTGCTGATTCTTCATTATCTCCCAATCAGTAGATTTTTAGTCATCTCTGTCTTCATAATCTACACACATTTCATTGGCGATCTCCACCAATGTCATACCATAAATACCATAAGCCAAAAACTTTCAAATTCCTATTTTTGAACATGCGCAAAGAGAGCATTTTATCCCTTGAATAAAGTTTTGGGACAACAGGAGGTCATCTCCTTTCTGGAAGAGATTATTATTTCACATGTAAATGCTGTGGCAGTGTTTATTGGGACTTGAGATGATCTCAGAGACACTTGTAAAATAATCACATTATTGAGAACTATTAGAAATGATTAAGTAATTTATTGATAGAGAAACTGCCAGGCCATAACACATCTAAAATGTCTGGAGGGGCATCTGGATGCCTCAGTCGGTTAAGCATCTGCCAACAGCTCAGGTCATGATCCCAGGGTCCTGGGATGGAGCCCCACGTCAGGCTCCCTGCTCAGCGGGGAGCCTGCTTCTCCGTCTCCTCCCCACTCGTGCTCCCTGTCGCTATCTCTGTCTCTCTCTCTCTCGAATACAATCTTTTAAAAAAAATTAAAAAAGAAAACGCCTGGAAAACATCAGGTAAAAATGATAGGCAAGACAAAGTCTAACTATTGAGAGAAGACAGCTAAGACAAAAGATGGGTTTACTGGGGTGTGTTTCTGGTCAACCCAAGTGTTTTACCTAAAAAATAATATTCTAAATTTCTGATATTTGTGCACGATTGCAGCCTGGATGAAGATGAAAATGAAGCAGGGGAGACTTCAGTTTTAAAAATGAACATGGAGTGGGGCGCCTGGGTGGCTTAGTTGGTTAAGCAATTGCCTTCAGCTCAGGTCATGATCCCAGGGTCCTGGGATTGAGCCCCGCATCGGGCTCCCTACTCAGCAGGAAGCCTGCTTCTCCCTCTCCCACTCCCCCTGCTTGTGTTCCCTCTCTCGCTGTCTCTCTCTCTCTGTCAAATAAATAAATAAAATCTAAAAAAAAAAAAAGTATTAGAAGGAAAAATATCTGGCAAAGAACCTGCCTCAATTAAGCCAATGTTATCATCAGGAAAGATGAACTTCAGGCAAAACAAATAATAGATAAGATATGCAATATATTTTCAGATGACAAGGGCACAGACAGCAATTCCACAGAGAGAGAATCCTGTCTGTAGACTGTCTTCAGACTACAGCTGAACGTCTGCTATTCCCTGGATCTCCAGATTGCCAGTTTTCCCCCAAAGATCTTGGACTTTCCAGCCTCCACATTTTTGCAAGCCAATTTCTTAAAAATCTCTCTCCTTCTCTCCTGTCTCTGTTAAGCCAGTATTATTGAGGAAAAAAATGAATATAAATTTTCTCTCTCTCTCTCTCTCTCCGTGTCCGTATATTGGTTCTGTTCCTCTGGAGAACCCTGATGATTAGTCTTTGAAAACTTTCTGTGATCAGTACAAAACTGTACGCTCTATGTATTTCCGTAATGGTCCTGGGCAGCAGGCTGCACTTCATTTCATCAGTCATTTTATGTCTATAGCAAATTTCTGGGATCAGTACAAAGAACATGTTACTGAACCCAAGTTCAGCTGCCAGTCACCTGAAAGATTACTCAAGAGACAAGTTTTGATTGGAAAGGTATTTGAGTTTTATTCAGGAGGCTGGCAACCTGGGGAGAGAAGGTGGACTCTGGTCCAAAAGCCAATTCTGAGGTTTCTGCCCGGCCCAGGGTCTTTTTTAAAGGGGTTTAGGGTAGTTATTCAGCAAAGGGAGTGCTGTGGCCTGCCACATTTCTTGGTCACAGGCAGACTTGATGGTGCCAGTTACAAACGTTATCTCAGTGCTCGGGAGTTGTGTGGGGGGCCCAGATCCTGTTTTATGATGCGCAGAAGTACTCTGTTCTTTCTGCAAAGGAAGGCAAGTTCTATAGATACACAAAAGGAGGTCAGTAAAATCATTTCTGTGACCTAAAAGAAAACATTTTGCTAAAAAAAAAAAAAGTGCTAGGCTAATCAGAAAGCCGAGGTGGCTTAAAACAGACTTGCTGGCCTCTGTGGCCTAGGAAAGTTCTGGCTCTTCACTCCTCAAGGCTAGTGGTCTGCAAATCTCAAAGTAAATTAGTTCTGTTACAGATCAAGGGCCTCAAGTCAGCAAATGAGTGTATCAACTTGAAGAAACTTAACCCTTAAGACCAGCTGGAGTGCTGTTACAAATGTGGTTCTCAGAATAATAAACACCTCATTTGAGGGGCACCTGGGTGGCTCAGTTGGTTAAGTGTCCAACTCTTGATTTTGGCTCAAGTTATTATCTCGGGGTCTTGAGATCAAGCCGCATGCCAAGCTCTATGCTAAGCAGGGAGTCTGCTTAAGATTCTCTTTCCCTTTCCCTCTGCCCACTCCCCCACCCTGCTCTCTCTCAAATAAATAAATATATATATATTTTTAAATAAACACCTCATTTGATAAAAGAAAGGATGAGTGAAAGATTGCCAAGCTTAGAGGGACGCCTGGGTGGCTCAGTCAGTTAAGCATCAACCTTCGGCTCAGGTCCTGGGATCGAGTCCCACATCAGGCTCCTTGCTCAGTGGGGAGCCTGCTTCTCCCTCTGCCTGCCACTCCTGCTGCTTGTGCTCACTCTCTCTCTCTCGGACAAATAAATAAATAAAATCTTAAAAAAAAAAAAAAAAAGATTGCCAAGCTAAGAGGGCAGAAACAATGAAGGTGTATAATGGTGTTAGGATCTAAGTGTTTCTCTGGTACATATAAAAGTGTTTTTTTGGTGGTCCCTGAACATCAGCATCTGCTCCACATTTGTTAGGATTTCTAAAGTAATTGCCCCACTCATTCTTTGAGCAGTGACAACTTGGGTCTGATCTGACCTCCAAAATCTAAACCACAGAGCTGTGAGATGGGGATTTTCCCATCACTCCCACTGAAAGTAAGATGTGCCAATTTAGTCCCTAAATGTCCTTCCACAGAAACTGTGATAAAAGACAATAAACAGTCTTGATTTTTTTCACAAATGACTTCAGTTCTTAATGGGGGTGAGACATGTAACCACAACAGGTCCAGGAATCAAAGATCTTTTGTGATCTCTATGATTTACCCAAATTTTGTGGTTCTGACTCCCATTTTTAAAAAAAAATTTTTCAAGATTTTATTTATTTGAGAGAGAGCAGAGTAAGAGAGAGCATGTGAGCATGAGCAGGGGAAGGGGCAGAGGGAGAGGCAGACTCCCTGCTCAGAGGGGAGCCCAACATAGGGCTGGATCCCAGGACCTCGAGGTCATGACCTGAGCTGAAGGCAGCCGCTTAATCCACTGAGCCACCCAGGCACCCCCTGACTCCCATTTAAATGATATATCTGATTATTTAAATTCATTTTGTAATTTCTCATTATTATAATTCCCCTATAATTTTTATTATTTGTATGTATTGATTAATTTTATACACTTTTTTATCAATGTTTTCCTTATTATTTCTTCAATATGTATAAAATATTTTTGTTTAGAAAATTTTGAGATTTATGTGCATATTCATACAATAAATGGTATTTCCTCTTTCTCCTCTTCCACTCCCCATCCTCTATAATGCAACAGTTAAGTTCTGTCATCAATTGTTGGGCATGCCTCCAGAAATTTTTTTTATTTGTTAGCATATATTCGCAGGAACTAATCTGTAATTTACCAAATGTCTGATGGTCCCTAAGTCTAATTCCAGTTAATAATTTATTGTTATTTAATGATTTATTGACTATTAATCGAAACAAGTAAAATATTATTATGGATTTCAAGTAAGTGATGCTATGATGAATCCTAATTTGAATTCTCTGAGAGCATCTAAATTTTAGGTTGTTAAATTTTAGGCGATTTAGGTACTATTAACTTAAATGTGGCTAATAAAACTATGTTGTTGTTGTTGTTTTAACATAACCATGAACAGATACCTCACCAAAGATGATATATGGATGGCAAACAAACATATGAAAAGATGCTCGGGGCGCCTGGGTGGCTCAGCCATTAGGCATCTGCTTTCAGCTCAGGTCATGATCCCAGGGTCCTGGGATCGAGCCCCGCATCGGGCTCCCTGCTCTGCGGGAAGCTTGCTTCTCCCTCTCCACTCTCCCTGCTTGTGTTCCCTCTCTCGCTGTGTCTCTCTCTGTCAAATAAATAAATAAAATCTTATAAATAAATAAATAAATAAATAAAATAAAAATAAAAAAGATGCTCAACATCATTTGTTATTAGGAATTTCAAAATAAAGCAATGAGATATCACTACATACCTATTAGAAATAGCCAAAATCCAGAACACTGATACGACAAATGCTGGAAAGGATGTGGAGCAACAGAAACTCTCATTCGTTGCTGGTAGGAATGCAAAATGGTACAGCCACTTTGGATGACAGTTTGGTTGTTTCTTACAAAACTAATCATAATCTTATCATACAATCTGGCACTGTGCCCCTTGGTATTTACTTAAAGCAGTTGAAAATGTATGTCCACGTAAAAGCCTGACGATAGATATTTATTTATAGCTGTTTTATTCATAATTGCCAAAACTAGGAAGCAACCAAGATGTCCTTCAGTAGGTAAATGAATAAATAAACTATGGTCCATCCAGACAATGGGATATTATTCAGCACTGAAAAGAAGTTTTCAAATCATGCAAAGGCATGGAGGAAACCTGAATGCATATTACTGAGTGAAAGAAGCCAATCTGAAAAGAGTACATGCTATATGGACTGCAAGTATATGACATTCTGGAAAAGGTCGAACTATGGAGACAGTAAAAGTATTGGTGTTTGCTAGGGGCTAGTGGGAAGAGAGAGCTGAATAGGCAGAGCACAGATATTAGGGTCAGTGAAACTATGTATGCTACGGTAATGGTGGATACATGTCATTATACACTTGTCAAAACCCACAGAATGCATAAGACCAAAAGTGAACCCCAATGTTAACTGTGGACTTTGGGTGAAAATGATGTCAGTGCAGATTCATTGATTGTAACAAAATATACCACTCTGATGTAGGATGTTGAGAGTAGAGGGGTCTGTTTTTATGTGGGGGAAAAGGGATATACAGGAAACCTCTACAGCTTCCACGCAGTTTTGCTGTGAACCTAAAACTGTCCTAAAAAAAATAAAGTCTAATTTAAAAAATAATAATCTGGATTTGATGACCTGCTTAACAAAGTAAAAAATTGATCATAAATACAAAATAATGGCCAACATAGTTGGGTCTTCTCTTCTTCAGCATGCAAGCTCTACCCACATTGCTGACTTTACTCCTTTCACTGCCCTCTCCTCCCAGTGTGGAAGGCATTTAAATTGTTGATCCTTGCTTAGGAAAAATGATGAGAAACAGAGTAATAGAAAGAGACTTCAGGGGCAGGGCACCTGAGTGGCTCAGTTGTTAAGCATCTGCCTTCGGCTCAGGTCATGATCCCAGGGTCCTGGGATCGAGCCCCGCATCGGGCTCCCTGCTCCGCGGGAAGCCTGTTTCTCCCTCTCCTACTCCCCCTGTTTGTGTTCCTGCTCTCGCTCTCTCTCTGTCAAATAAATAAATAATTTTAAAAATCTTAAAAAAAGAGACTTCAATGTAATACTCTCTCAAAATTGAAGGCTAAAACAATGCAACATAAAGAAGAATGGTGCCCTAGAAAATAAAAGAATTGTTTTAGCAAATAGAGGAAAAATATTTATCTGAATTTGTTAATTATTGAAATAATGACATTTTAATAACTTCCAATTTTCAGACATCTACAAAACAGAAAGGGTTAATAAATGAATCATATGGACCCATAACATAGTTTCACAGGACCCACCCACTGCCAAACTCATTTCATGTATAAACCCACACAAGTTCCCTCCAAAGCCAATTCACGTTAAGGATAATTTAAGAAGCCATGTAATTATGCCTCTAAACACTTCAGTGAATGTTCATAAAGGAATATTTTTTATAAAAGAATATTTTATTTAATATACAATATCTTTATTACATATAAATTAAGTTGCTTAAAATCATCAAATACCAAGTCATTATTCAAATTCTGATATGTTGATTAAATATTCAGAGTTGTTTGTTGGAATCAGCATTCAAATATTTTTCTGACCATTGTATCATATTTATATATTCTCTAGACTTTATTATATCCTGTTCCTTTTATCTTAACATATCACATTTTATGAAAAGGTTCATATATCTTATAGAATTTCACATATATTAATTGGGCTTACTGCTTCCTCATAATGTATTTTAATATAATCCTCAATGCCCCATTGTTCCTTTAAACAGTCACTTAATCAATGGATGGGATCAAAATTTGATTTGGTATTTGGGGAGAATTATTCATATGGAGCCACTGCTACTTTTTTCTATATGACATTCCAAAGGAACATAGTATCTCCTTATCTCTATTTTTGTCAAGTTAACATCCATATATTCAGTAGGTTCTTGTAGTATCAGCCAATCAAGCCATAATGACACTGAAGAGAAACAAACAAAAAAATAAATTTCCCTTCCATTCTTAGGAAAATAAAGCTACCTGCACAAAATATTGTGACACCTGCTTCCTCTTCTTTTTCACCAAACAGTATGTTCTGGAGTTGTAGCAGTTAAGAGAACTTCCTTATCATCTCCACACTGTCTAATGCTCCATCTTGGTATGCATCATGATTTATTCAATTTTCCACTGATAGACATCAGATAGGTTTCAATCTTTTTGTTATTATAAAAAAATACTCCAAAAAATAAATTTATTTAATTAATCAATATATTTTTTAAGTAAGCCCTACACCCAACATGGGGCTCAAATTCATGACCCTGAGATCAAGAGTCCCATGCTCCAGCGACTGAGCCAGCCAGGTGCCCCAAGCCAATTTTATTTTAAAGTTTGCATATTTCTCTGATTCAAGAAAAATTCAAGTCCTCTTAATTGATAAAATTGTTTCTAACTTAAATTTGGATATTATCTTTCTCAACCATACTGGATCTGGGATCCTTGGAAACGCTTTACCTCATTTATCTTTATAATTTTACTTTGCTCACTGCATAGAAGGTGCTATTGACAGACTTGAATTTCAACCAACTTCTCTTTAAGCTTATCCGTAAAGCTTCTCTCTAACGAGATTTGTCAGCCAACGGCAGCTTTTAAATGGAATTTATTTTCTGGAATGATGTTGGATATTAACTGTCTTTATTTTCACAAAAAGGGCAGAAGGTTCTTCTTAGCATTACCTGCTTTCTGAGTGGCTTTCAGAACCTTAAGCTTTGCCACAATACTTTGCAGTGGATGGAGCTTAGAAGGATGTTCCCAAAGTGTCACTGGCTTCTGCTGTTTCCTCTCCTATACCTTGCATCTCCCTTAAATAAATTTACTGCTATGGGGCGCCTGGGTGGCTCAGTTGGTTAAGCAACTGCCTTCGGCTCAGGTCATGATCCTGGAGTCCCGGGATCGAGTCCCGCATCGGGCTCCCTGCTCGGCAGGGAGTCTGCTTCTCCCTCTGACCCTCCTCCCTCTCATGCTCTCTGTCTCTCATTCTCTCTCTCTCAAATAAATAAATAAAATCTTTAAAAAAAAAAAAAAATAAAAAAAAAAAATAAATTTACTGCTATGAAAGTAAATGGCTCCAAAATAAACAACAAAAAAAAACTACTGAAAAAATATACAGTACTGTTAATTGGATATTCCAGAAATATTATCTCACTGCATGTATGCATCTTGTCCTTCATTGGCATTATGTGCTCCGGCCTCATCTACCAAGTGGTGCCACGGTCCTTGTTCTGCTCACGCACAAGCAGCAAATCCAACACATTCATGGCCACGGCCTTTCCCCCAGACCTTTCTGTGAAACCAAAGCCCCAAGCTCCATTCTCATCTTGATGGGACAAAAGCCAATCTCATCCTGATGAATATGTTGGTCTCCTTTTACTTTCTTCCATTTTATCTTTTTGAGTAACCCTGATTATGAACCTACAACATGGTCTGATGAACACCTCTATACCGGTCTCTTCAGGCTCCCTGACCTTCATCCCTTCATGCTCTTTGACAGTGACATGTGGGTCTCTCAGTTCTGCTTTACCTGCTGGGCAAGAAAAACAAATGTTCCAAGTACAGTTTCTAGGGTTTTAGTTCCCTTTAGAACATCCCACTATTTATTTAATCAACTTTATATATTTGTAGGCTCACATTTCATGTCATTTAGTCTTCCAGGATATTTTGATTCAAAATTCAGTAACAGTGATAGTAAATCTGCTTCTCTTGCTTATAGTGTAGACAACTATAAGCTACATCTTGAAAGGTCACACTGCCCTGCTATGATGATGATGGATGAAACCACAAACAGTCTACTTCCGAGGAGCCACAATCCCTTCCCCCACACATCTACCCTATGACCATCTATAGCTCAAGCCTCCCAACTTAGAGGAGAAATCAGGCCCTGGTATCATCGGTGTTGTTGTCTCCTCATGGTCCCATTGACCACTGGGTTCAACCACTAGCAAGAGACAGGTGGACAAATACATATCTAAGCTGTGGGCCTAGCATACCGGGGTCCACGACTCCTGACAAGCAATTCCCCTGGTATGGTCGTTGCCATGTAATTATAAATTCAGGGCCCTGGGACCATCTAACAATGCTCCCTCTCCAAGGACACATCATTCTTTAGACTGCACATCCCTCAGTCTCCATATCCCACAGCTGCATGACCATGACTGCCACTACCTCACTGTCCTGCTCCATATGCATCTGCCTGACCTACCCAGATGTTACTGCTTCCTCTTAATCCCACTCTTAGACTATGGTGATGGCCAAACACGTGACACCTGAGACTGGACAGATGAGCCTGACAGCAGTTTATTTACCACATAAATTCACACCTCTGAGAATAGGATACCACTCCTATAGGCCCACAAGGGAGTTGCATTCTGAAAAAGAGTGAACAAACAGGGGCTGTGAGATGCTATGCTTGTAGAATGAAAAGGTTGGGAGCACTCTGAATCCCACAGGAGGATGTGACTGGCTTGTTTGTGTAAGTCTGTGGGCTGGTAGGGAACTGAAACCTGCTACAAAGAGATGAGCAGGAACTGCGCCATGTTCCCTTTATGAAAAGGGCTGTTGGGCTACGAGCTATTATCCCATGAAGCAGTGTGGGGAGGAGAACTTGCACGCAGGCCATTTGAGCACTTGGTCTCACCAACCGTCAAGGAAGCACATCATATCGGGTTTAGGCCTTATGCCACAATTTGGCAGATAGCATCCACAGTATTCTTAGCAAATTCACACAGGATCCCATAAGACCACCGACTTCCCATGGGTTCCAAGAGCAGTGTTACTCCAGATCATTTTATGAAGGCCTCACCCCGTGGCCCTGACCCTTGCCTCAGACAGAACACAGAACCACGTGTGGATCTCAGATACCCATAGTTCCATTCTATTTCCTTGACGCACCTGCTGTCAACTCAGCAAATAAAAATTTTTTCTCTCCCCCTGTCATTCCAAGACCACTCCCATTAATGGCCCATCCCAGACCTAGTGATTCTCACAGGTGACCCTATTTTCCCCTGATCAGGCTGAATGAAACACCTCAGGCCCCACCAAAGTCCTCACAAAATCTTGCTAAGTCTAAAAAGTGACGAATAAGTACCAGCTCTGGCCTGAGTGTCATCTTTCATCCATTACCCCTTGTCTCTGCATCCACTGGAAAGCCACTCTCCCCCTGGAAGCTTTGGCCACCTACCAGACTATCCTGTCTGATACACCACACCTCCATGTCCACTTACCTACATCTGTGAAGCCTAATACCATCACCCAGGTATCCAAGCAAAAGACCCAGTCCTGGGCCCCCACTCTCCACACCTGGCCCCCAGAGAGTTTTGCCACCACAACCTCAAGTTTGCCTCAATGTGACCCACTGCTCACTCATCTTGGTCCACACTGTAACCACATTTTGGATGTCTCTAACCTGAATCCCTCTCCAGATTTCCCGACCTGTATGTTAGTTGCTCTTTGATGCCCCCTTCAGTGATTTGTGAAACACCTCAGACTCTTAAAATGGTCAGAACAAAGCTCCTGATAATCTCAGTGAACACCAACTTGCTCATCTGAATTTCCCACCAGCTAGATCCCAAGACCTGACCTTTACTTCTCACCTGCTTGTATCCACCAACATTTGTTCCACATTCTTCCTTAGGTTCCTCTTTCTAGCTTATCTCCTAACTCAAGCAAAAGACCCAAAGGGCATAGCATCCCAGGATGGAAACGAAAACTACCCCTCAAACAATAACGACTGCCTGGACAAAGAGTTCTGGCCTCTAGTGGATGAAACCACCCAGACCAGTTTGAGCTTAACCCCGGACTCAGGGACTCACGCCTGTGCAGATGGGCCAGGGAGTGACCAACAGTTACCTTTACCTCATTACAATGCTATAAATCACTCCCAGAGGTGGAGACAACTGGAAATGAAACTTACCCAACATATGAAGAGCATGTTTTGTCAACTGCGCCTGCGCGCCCAGCTCCTTGTATTACCTCACCCCTACATGCTTAGAAGTCACTCTTCTGGGCACCTGGGTGGCTCAGTCGTTAAGCGTCTGCCTTCAGCTCAGGTCACGATCCCAGGGTCCTGGAATCGAGTCCCACATCGGGCTCCCTGCTCGGCAGGAAGCCTGCTTCTCCCTCTCCCGCTCCCCCTGCTTGTGCTCCTGCTCTCACTATCTGTCTCTCTGTCAAATAAATAAATAAAATCTTAAAAAAAAAAAAAAAAAAAAGAAGTCACTCTTCTTCCGCCCTAGGTCCTTTAAAACTTTCCCTGGCTATTGTTTGGAGAGCCAGTCTGACACCTTTGTTGTGACTGTGTCTCTCTTCCATTGCAGCTGTTGCCCCAATAAAGCCTTGTCTGCTTTTAAATTGTAGGTCCAGCCTCGTTTCTACTGTTGCTGTGTCCAAGGACCGGAGTCTGGTGGTAACACACTGAAGCAGCTTCCATTCCTACAGCTACTAAGACCAAAAGCTCTGAGATCACTGATTATCTCTTTCATTCCCTCATTGTCCACATCACAAAGTCTAATTGCCCCTTTTAAAAACACACAGCCAGAATATAACCACTTCCTAAGCAACAACCCTGGGCCATTAACCCTCACCTGGCCTATAGCAGTAGCCTGCACAATGATTGTCCTTTGTGCTCTCTCAAGCCCGTAGTCTGTTTTCCACCGTGAAGCCAGATGAAGCCTCTTAAGACCTTGGTAACATCACCTCCTTCCTGTGATCGAAAACTGTTACTACTTCTAGAACACACCCAACATCTCAGGCAGTCACTTGACAGGACACCTATCCATTCGCTATCTATTCCTACCTGAAAGAAAGGAGACCTGTGGTTTTTGAACATTCCCGACTTCAGTTTCACCTGGAGGCACTTGCACATCCTGGTACCCACTCCTGGGTTAACCTTCCACACCTGTTTACAGACGGTTACCAGAAAAGGGAACGCCTGCCTATAATCCCTGGCACGGACTTAGGACCCTGGGCGCAGGGGTTGTCCAGGATCACCAGACTCAAGGGCGGAAGAAGGGCGTGAAGAGCCAGAGAATGGGGATGAGGGTTGGGGCCAGTGAGGGACTGAGACACCCTCCACTGCCCTGTGCAGGTTCCAAGCGCTTCTCCGGCCCTAAGAATCTGTGCTGAAGAGGCAGGCCTTTAAGAAATGTGTCCGGTGGGATCCGATGGGCTCACTGTCCCTGCCGACCCTGGAGCCAGGTGACCTCAGGCTGGCTTCTACTCTCTCCGAGTACTCAATTTTGCCTTTTACCAGCTGTGCGACCTTGAACAAAAACCAAACCTCTCAGGGCCTCAATGTCCTCATCACCCCTCATGTCCCTCCTTCGGCCAAAGTCCCCTCGGCGCCTAGAGTCCTCAGCTGAAGGTCCGGCACCTCGGGCCGCAGTCCAGGCGTGACCCCCTCACGCGCTGTCCCCTGAGGGCAGAGTCCTCCCGCCGCAGCCCCCTCCAGCCTCGGCCCCAGCCGCCCTCGGCCCCGAGCCCGCTCCCGCACGGGGCCCCCGCCCGCCGCCGCCTCCCTGTCCCGGACACCCGGCCGTGGCTCGAGCCTTTAGGATCTGGGTGGGGGGACGGCGGGGGGGCCCGGGGGACGAGCGCTCACCTGAGCCGGGTCCCCGGGCGCGGCCGCCGCCATCGGAGCCTCTGGGCGGAGTGAAGTGATGACAGCTGAGCGTCCCGGGCAGTCGCGGGCACCGAGGTCTCCAGGCGGTCCTCGCAGGCGGCGATACCCCCGACCCTAGACCCGCCTCCCTACAGCTGGGACAAAGCCTCCTTTCGCCCCCGGCCCCGCTCTCCGGAACCTCCCACAAGCTGACGACACCAGCCAGCAGCCAAGATGAGGGCCACGGACTGGAGGCCGCAAGTCCCGCCCCGACTCTTTGTGCTCAATCGGAAACGCCCCTTCTCTAAGCCTTCATTGGCTCAGCTACGCTGTCTTCAACGCAGGGCGTTCTGGGAAATGTAGTTCCCACAGCTCCCAAGGTCTAGGTAAGCGGGTTCCCCACCTGACTCCAGGAGAAAAGGCCAACAAATATTTACCGCGAGGCGCTCCGGGAAATGGAAGGCCCCAGCTCAAGGGTAGAGGATCGGTTGCCCCTCTTTAAGGGGGCCCTATGCGGTTATCTGGAGACTAATCACCCAGGCATCCATGCCATTGATGAGCGTGACGAATCTTTATCATAAAGCGGCCACAGGCAGCAATACAAATTTGCCCAAAACTGAGGTGCCATTTTCTGCCATATTGACAAAAACTGTAATGTGTGCAGGGCCCAAATCTATTATAAACCACTGCATAGTAACTAGAACCCCCAAATTTAGAGAGGATTGAAACAATAAGGCCTTTCTTACTGTACAAACCAAAGCAACGTGTGGTAGGCAGTTCTCAGGTTGGAGACTTGGGCGCTGGAAAAAGTATTACAAATATCACGTGAGACAAACGTGCCTGAAAAAAGTAGTTCTTGGCAAGCTGCCAGTAGAATTCATTTGGTTTCCTCTGGGCCAAAACTGGGTGAGGTCCTTGCCAACTAGTCAGAGAGAAGGGAATGTGGACCTACTAAAGGCTCAGGTTACTCCTACTTTGCTGGAATACATTACAGAACAGATGTCAGCTTCCCTGAGCACATTGGGGTGGTGACTGATGCACACTGCGGGGACCTGCCATGTGGTAGAGATGAAGTGGCTCTGGCCACAGAAACTGGCAGTGACATAAATCTGGAAAGCCCTGGGCAAGCTAGAAAGTGCATCATAGCCACACATGCTTCCTACATAAATGAAATTTATGGGGAACCTTCCCTCTATGAAGGTTTAGATGTATGAGATTCAAATGAGGCAGATGGCTACTCACAGAGGCTTTGATCCATTTTTGTTACACTGAACAAGGAGATTGCACTTTCCCTCCACAACTAAGGTCCTTCTCTAGTGTGAACTCTCCATTAATAATCGAAGGTGGAACTATAGCTAAAAGATTTCCTATATTCACTACACTCTAAGGCTTTTCTCCAGTGTAGACACCTGGTTCTGAGCAAGTGTGTCTGTGTAGCCGAAGGCTTTCTTGCATTTTCCCCAGTTGTGATGACTTTTTCTGCCAACCCACATGTGATGGTTTTGTTTGGCCTCTCCTTCCTGTAGAAATAGCTTGGGGTGGCCGGTAAGTCCTTCCTAACCTCCCCACAGGTAAAGGGCTTCCTTAACCCCTGGAACTTGCAGCTCTTCACACATGAGGCCCTTTCCATGTTGCTTCTAAAGTTTTTCACCAATATGCTGATCCTGGTGACACTGAGGGTTTGCACTGAAATAAAATTGTTTGGTACATGCTGCTCTCTTGTATACACTTTCTGTCCATTCTCCATGGTGCTCAGCCAACTGCAAAATGTGCTCCAAGATATGGATACACATATCACAAGGGCGGATTTTCTAGATGAAGGGACCTGCCTTGGGAGTCCTGATCTGTGCTACTCCTAAAGAAACACTGTTCAGAAGGCACCTCTTTGTTCTCGGTTCCACACCAATAACCTGAAAGCAAAGAAGTGACAGTGAAGTATGTGTTGATGTTACTGGAGGAATGTGTCTACACTGATTCACTGAATTACAACCAATTGAATTACTCAATTGAAATGCAACCAGAAATAAGTCCAGGGGATGCTTTTCAAGAAATGGGAGTGGGGGGGGGCGCCTCGGTGGCTCAGTCGTTAGGCGTCTGCCTTCGGCTCAGGTCACGATCCCGGGGTCCTGGGATAGAGCCCCGCATCGGGCTCTCTGCTCCGCGGGAAGCCTGCTTCTCCCTCTCCCACTCCCCCTGCTTGTGTTCCCTCTCTCGCTATGTCTCTGTCAAATAAATAAAATCTTTAAAAAAAAAAAAAAAGAAATGGGAGTGGGGTTCTGGTTGCAGAAGTGGCCACTGTGCCTTACTGGACCCGTAAGGTCATAGATTGGTAGCAGCCTCACCAGGAGGACACAAGGACAGGGTGTGTGGCATAAGGAAACAAGGCAGATGTACAACTTCTTCCACCAAAGGCTTTCATCAGGAACTTGTCTGCTGGTGACATTTAAGGCTATGCAGAGGTATGTGAAAGCCCAGGACGATCCAATTGCAACAGACAAGTGGGAGTTCAAGGCTGACATCAGGATATGTGTACACCTCAGGACACAACATACGCAGGTCAATGTTGCAGAGCACTTCAGAAGGAGTGGTGAGAGGGATGGGTAGGATGTGGAGCACAGAGAGGGGGAGATTTTCCCTAGGCTTCAACAAGTCAGCAAAATATCAACAATGGAAAGATAGAGGATGCCTGTGTGGCTCAGTCAGTTAAGCGTCTGCCTTCGGCTCAGGTCATGATCCCAGGGTCCCGGGATCGAGTCCCAGGTAAGGCTCCTTGCTCGGCAGGGAGTCTGCTTCTCCCTCTGCCTGCTGCTTCCCCTGCTTCTGCTCCCTCTGTCTCTGACAAATAAATAAAATTTTTTAAAAGGAAGGAAGGAAGGAAGAGAGAGAAAGAGAAAGGAAGGAAGGAAGGAAGGAAGGAAGGAAGGAACGAAGGAACGAAGGAAGGAAGGAAGGGAGGGAGGGAGGGAGGGAGGGAGGAAGAAATGGGGTGTGGCCACTGACAATGGCACCAAAACGCTGGTTGAACCAGACAGGTTGCTGGTGTGATCTGAACACAGCCCTGACAACACACTGTCCCCAGCTGCCATCTACCAGGGCCAGGCCCCCTCTGAGCCCACGCTGCTGTGGCTTGGGTCATGTCCAATCTGTGATGCGGAAAGAACTCTTCCCAAGGTCCTAGTTGAGCAAATACGTGGGACATGGAGGATACAAGCACGGAGGGAAAAAATGCCAGATGAGTGGCTAGTACTGGGCCAGGGCAAATCAGCACACAACGGACCACAGAAAAGAGATCTAAACACTACAAAGAGAAGTGAGTGGGAGGCTTGAAAAACAGTTCATGGTCCAGGTAGTAGCAGCCATGAGAATACAAGTAATTCCTGGCACAAGCCAGCACAAGGAAATGTCAGCTGAAGTAAGGAAGCAAAACCTAATGTAAAGATGTGCCATGGACATAAATATAGTCACCGGTCAGGGAGAATGCAAGCAAGGCAAGATCCTTCGGCTCACTGTAAGAGTACTGATGCTCAATCTTTCCCTGTAAGGCTTTCTGGGCAGCAGATGTTGGGGCTGTAGGGGAGGGAAGAGGTCAGTGCAAACAATCCAGCCCTATCAACCACAGCACCTGCCCAGGGAACTGGGGATGGAAGCAGTGTCCTTAGTCCAGATGTGAGAAGGAAGAGCACCCTCTGGGGAAAGCAGGGTTGGGGAGGGGGGATGTGAAGCCTAGATTAGGGCACTGGGGAGGGTATGAGTGCCTTGCCCAGTGAGGATATGAGGATATAAGTGTAAAGTTCTTTTGATTCACACTGTGGTACAGGCATCTCTGAACCTCATCCAGGAATCCCCACTCCTCCCACAAATACACAAGCATTTCTTCAAATGTCATAGCGCCTGTCAATGATAGGGACAGGTGAAATCAGGAGTAGCCTCTCTGAGGCCCCACAATACAAACTCATCTTCCTCCAGAGATCCACATCTCAGAGGAGATACCAGTCCCTGGTCCCACTGATGCCCATGCTCTCCTAATAGTCGCATTAATACTCTGCTCAGCATCACCACCAACAGGCAGATGGGCAGATGCCATCTAAGCAGCGGGCCTGGCCTTCAGGGCCCAAACCCTCCTGCCAGGCAATAACCCTGGGGTCCCCAAGATCATGATTCCTAGATACGGACGCCTGGGGGGCTCAGTCTGTTAAGCGGCTGCCTTTGGCTTGGGTTATGATCCCAGGGTCCGGCAATCGAGTCCTGCATAGGGCTCCTTGCTCAGCAGGAAGCCTGCTTCTCCCTCTACCTGCCTCTCCCTCTGCTTGTGCGCTCTCTCTCTCGCTGTTTCATATGACTCCTAGATACAACCAAACCTGGCTTCACAACTTCACCTTCAGTTCCCATAAGCAAGGCCCTGGAGCCATTAGGTCACACTTCCTTTCTATATGCACATCATTCTGTGGACCATACTTTCTCACATCTCCACACACCACAGTCACATTTTAACAGTCACCACCACCTCCCCCTGCCCCACTCCACAGGTGTGTCCCTGGACTCACCCAGGTACTCGGCACATGGCATCCAAAGAGTGCTTGACAAATTCAAACATGATCCAGCACAACTCCAGACCTCTGATGGATCCCACAGCCTGGGAAAGCCCTGAATGCTGCTTTGAAGCCTCACAGCCTACCTGTGAACCTTTCTGCAGTATTAACCACCCAGAACTCCACTTGAGAGACACTCATGCCCTCTTCCACTTCTGTGCTGCACTTGCTCTCCCCTCAGCAGCCATTATCCATTATTCTCTAAGAAACTTCCATTAAAATGCCAGCACCAGGGGGACCTGGGTGGCTCAGTCGTTAAGCGTCTACCTTCAGCTCAGGTCATGATCTCAGGGTCCTGGGATCGAGCCCCGCGTTGGGCTCCCTCCTCAGTGGGGAGTCTGCTTCTCCCTCTCTCGCTGCTGCTCCCCCTACTTGTGCTCACTCTCTCTCTCTCAAATAAATAAATAAAATCTTTAAAAAAAAAAATCCCGACACCACTGATCCCTCTGCCAGGTATAGTGGCTCTCACAGATGACGACTTTTGCTCCAGATCTTATCCACCCGCAAGACTGGAAAACCCCAGGCCCCACCAAAGCTCACCCCAAAATTATGCTCATTCTGTACAGTTGTGAATAAGCAGGAGCCTGGCCTCAGTGTCATCTTGTCTCAATTACTCCCATGCCTCCACAGCCATCTCATGTCCACTCGTCCCACGGAAGCCTTGGTCACCTGCCAGATAATCCTCCCTTCATCTTTGTGTGCCCACCAACCTCAACCATGTGCCTGAGCAATAGACTCAGTCCTCTTCACCATCTTCCTAACCTATTAAGAGCATCAACACCATAACATGAATTCCCCCTCCTCCATGTAATCCAACGCTGCACCCTGGTCCACACCATAGCCACCACTTTTGAATATCTCCCTTTTGAGCTGCTCCCCAGATCTCCAGTCCTGTGTGTCCAGCTGCCTACTTGATGACTTCACTCACCATTCTCTGAAACATCATAGATTCTTAACTATCAAAACTCCTGATAGTCCCAATGAAAAGTAACTATCCACCAACTTCACCATCCTAGTTGATGGAGCTTCCATTGCTTCAGCTGCTAGGACCAAAATGCCTGGGGTCCTTTCTGACTCCTCCTTTCTCTCCCTCACCTACAATATCCAAAAGTCTACTTGGCCCTTTTTTAAAAATGGACCCAGAATCCAATCACTTCTCTCACTACAGCCACCATCCGGTTCAACAACCAATTCACCTGGACTAAATTGCAGTAGCCTGCTTCTGGGTCCCTGCCTCCTCTCTTAACCCCATACATAATCTGCTCTCCACTGTGCAGGGTGTCACTCAGACCCTGTTTCTCTATCACAGCTAGAACCTACAACACATTTGAGGAAAAGAAAAGTGATTCTGAGAGTTTCAAAAACCAATCCTTCAGGGTGCCTGGATGGTTCAAACGGTTAAGTGTCTGCCTTTGGCTCAGTTCATGATCCCAGGGACTTGGGATTGAGCCTTGCATTGGACTCCCTGCTCAGTGGAGAGCCTGCTTCTCCCTCTCCCTCGGCCCCTCCCCACCCTCTTTCTCTCTCTCTCTCAAATAAATAAAATCTTAAAAAGAGAAAAACCAATCCAAGTGGAATTTTGTTTACACTTAGACAAACTGAAGCTTCGTGGGGTTTTTTTAAAAGATTTTATTTAAGTAATCTCTACACACAACGTGGGGTTCGAACTCGTGAGATCAAGAGTCTCATGCTCTACCGACTGAGCCAGCCAGGCACCCCAAGTTTTGGATTCTAACAGACATGGTGCATAGGCACAAAAAACCCTCACATAATATATGTACTTTTGAAAAATGCAATACATGAACAACAGATAATTTTGAGGATCTTGAATTAGGCCAGATTTCAAAGTCAGTATTTGTGAAAACAATGAAAAGATTCAACATTTCAGGGGCACCTGGGTGGCTCAGTCGTTAAGCGTCTGCCTTCGGCTCAGGTCATGATCCCAGGGTCCTGGGATCGAGTCCCACATCGGGCTCCCTGCTCGGCAGGAAGCCTGCTTCTCCCTCTCCCACTCCCCCTGCTTGTGTTTCTGCTCTCGCTATCTCTCTGTCAAATAAATAAATAAAATATTAAAAAAAAAAAAGATTCAACATTTTGAAATAATGGCATACCATTCAGATGCGATCTAGGTAAGCCACTGAGCACTTACTAAAAACTCTTAGACTGTGAAAGCTATTAAAACATCAAAGTAAAAGCTTAAAAAAAAAAAGCTTCCAGGAAATCATGCATATTCTCAATTTACTATTGGAATATAGACTAATATTGAAAAGAAACAGCTCTTACTATGGAAAATGATATTGCTATTGAGTTTATTAGAAATAATAAATATAACTTAAATCACCATGATTTATCATTTATAGCATCCATGTTACCTAAGTATACTGGATAAAAGTGCTATTTAGGCAATTATGTGCTTCATATTTTTTCCATTAAACAGTAATATACATAATTAAATATTAAAAAATAAAACAAAATTAATTTTCAAAGCAATTTTTTTAATCTTTTTTTTTTTAAGATTTTTATTTATTTATTTGACAGAGAGAGGCACAGTGAGAGAGAGAACACCAGCAGGGGGAGTGGGAGAGGGAGAAGCAGGCTTCCCGTGGAGCAGGCAGCCCGATGCGGGGCTTGATCCCAGGACCCTGGGATCATGACCTGAGCAGAAGGCAGACACTTAACGACTGAGCCACCCAGGTGCCCCTCAAATCAATTTTTTAAAGCAGACATCACAGAACTACATTTAGCGATAGATAAGATTATTTTTCAATGACTAAACATTATTTTAAGATTTTATTTAATTTTTATTTATTTTTATTTTTTAAAGATTTTATTTATTTATTTGACAGAGAGAGAGAGACAGTGAGAGAGGGAACACAAGCAGGGGGAGTGGCAGAGGGAGAAGCAGGCTTCGCACTGAGCAGAGAGCCCGATGTGGGGCTCGATCCCAGGACCCTGGGATCATGACCCGAGCCGAAGGTAGACGCTTAATGACAGAGCCACCCAGGTGCCCCAAAATTTTTCTAAAAGTTGTTTTCATTTCATAAAAAAATTCCAAAATATTCCTTTAGTATTTTAAACTGAAGTTTATTGGTGGAGAAATGTAACAGTCAATAACATAAATTTACTTCAATTGAAGTTTTTAAAGAAATCTGATCATTTCACCTAGGTAAATAAACACTCAGTGACCCATCATGTCTCCTCTGCAAAGTTTCTCATCTATCAAGACCTAACAGAAGAAATGATCACTACTTTCTCTGCTTTATCTTACACACACACACACACACACACACACACACACAGGCCTCCACAATCCAGATATTCCTATGGCTTTTCTCTCCATTTGAAAGGACCTTCACCCAATATGCTTAGAAAATGCAAATAAATCTTTTGGTCATTAAAGTTCAAATTAGCAGTGAGTTTTGTAACGGTAAATACAAATCAAAAAAGAAAAAAAATTCTCTGAGGCAAAAAGAGAGACTCCATTTATCCGTCACTTTTCTTAGAGTATTTGCTTTAGAAACTTCTAATTGTGAATTCTTCCTATGTCCTTTGAGATGTATGTAAATATTTATAAAAGTTACTTAAGTCCCTTGCCAGCTTTAAAACCCAGTAATCTTTTTCTTGAAGACCAGAAGGGCATCTCTTTGAAATGTAATCATGGAGGAAGCTAGGATACCATCTCCTAGTTTCCAAGGGAGGATGGGAGCCTAACTTCAGCAGGAGCCAGGATCCAAGTTACAAGATTCTATCCCTCCATAAAGATATGAGAAATCTATTTGTCCTTAGGATAAAGCAATCAACAAACACCAAAGGCCATTCTGAGGTGAATTTAAAATGGATTTTGTGTGACAAATGGTGCTATGAAGTCCTCTTACTTGAAGTCCAGTTGTTTATCTTAAGAACATGTACATCCTGGGTTGTATTTGCCTGACCATATAAAAGGTTGAGAGTTCTTACTGACTTCACCGTCTCTGTAGTGGGTTGCCCCTGATGCACATTACATCCTGGTTTAATACATGTTCAAGAACAAAACTATTTTCTAGTAGTGTGGAGAAGTTTTCTGGATCACCAGCAGATTTTTCTGATAATTATATTTCCCCAACAGTTTCTACCTTGGAAATCCAAGACACTGAAGATTCCCTCCATGTATTACCATGAAATCCTCAAATTTCAGTAGTGAGTAATACTACCAGTTGAGAAAGTCATCTTTGAGTAATTATTTTTACATTTTTATTGTGGTAAAATAGACATAAAATTGACCATCTTAACCATTTGATTATTTTAACATAATCTCTACCCCACATGGGGGTTAAACTCATGACCCTAAGATCAAGAGTCACATGCTCTACTGACTGAGCCAGCCAGGTGGCCCTATCCATCTTAACCATCGTTAAGTGTACAAGTCATTCGCATGAAGTACATCCACATTGTGCTACCACCAGCACCATTCCTCCACAGGACGTTTACATCACTCCAGATGGAAACTCCGTACTGAAGAAACAGAAATCTCCATTCCCCTCTTTCCCCCAGCGCCTGGTAACTAATACTCTACTTTCTGTCTCTGAGTTTGCCTATTCTAAATACCTCATATAAATGGAATCATTTAATATTTGTCTTTTCTTGTCTTGCTTATTTCAATAAGCATATCTTCAAGGTTTATCCATGTTGTAGCATGTGTCAGAATCTAATTCATTTTTAAGGCTGAATGATTCAATATCCTGTTGTATGTTATACACCATGCTTTATCTACTCATCCAGCCTTGGACATTGGGGTTGTTTCCACCTTTTGGCTATTGTGAATAATGCTCCTGTAAACACTGATGTACAAACACCTGTTTGAGTCTTGCTTTCTATTCTTTTGGGTATAGTGGAACTGCTAAATCATATGGTAATTCTACGTTTTATTTTTTAAAGAAATGCCATACATTTGAGTAATTATGTATACCATGTTCATTTTCTGGTAATCCAATAAGCAATATGAAGTCATAATTTTTATTCAATACTGAATCTCAAAGTCTTTGCATATAAGCCCACAAATGTTGAACCAAGTAATCAAATAAATGGTAGGATGTTTTGGAAGAAACTCGCGGCCCAGAGACCATGCTTAGAGCATTTGTTTTCCTTGTCCAGCAGACAAAGTAAAACTTTGAGATTCGGGTATCACTGAAAATGAACACAAAGGGGCTGAATGTCGGGAAGGCTAAAGACACCAGTGCAGAGAGGTTCAACAGCCAATGGCTTGGGTTCACAACCTGGATTATCCAGAATGATAAAACAGAAGATAGAGAGTACAAGGAGATAAACATGCTCACCAGGATCAGGATGGTGCGTGTGGTCTGGTCTCAGGGATGCTCTGGGGGAAAGGCTGTTGTTGTGAATGTACTGGACTCGCTGCTTGTGCCTGAGCAGGACAAGGACCATGGAGCCGTTAGTCCACATCATGAAGACCAAACACATGACATCAGTGAAGACATAAATGACTGCAGCTACAGAGAACACCAATCTCTCAGGAATGGGTGAGGAACAATACCTATAAACGCCCGCCATACTCATGTTTTTACTATTCTTTGGGCCAGTTACGTTTGTATTAACAGTTATATTTAACAACAGACACAGAATCCAGCATATGAAACAGCAGAAGCCAATGAACATTGTGGATCTAGTTCTGAGCTCCCTCCACCCAGAGAAACCGGGGCAAAGCTTAATGGCCTGGAAACCCCTGAGGAGGCAGGTGGTGCTGAGGGAAACTCCTCTGGCCACCGTACAAACAGCAGACAAATTTACATCTGGCATCATCCAGGAAAGATTTTAATCCAAAAGCTGCAAGTGTCTGAGGGATCCCTTTAGAGAAAGAACCAAGATGTTAGCTAAGACCAGTTGGTTAAGAATCAAGTCTGAGGGTCTCAAGACCTGTTCATTGAGCAAAATAACATTATAAAGACGAAGAAGTGAAGAATTTCCAAGGATCCCAGCACCAATCTGAGTTAGGAAGGTAAGACCCCAATTCAAGTTAACAGAAATCAATCCATCCATTTAGAGGAGATGTTGTAGTTTGATTTCATTTGAATCAGAGGAATCTGGAGACTGAAAGAGAAAATTGGGTTACTCTCATTACATTCAGAAGGTGTCTTTTCTCAAAAAACCCCACACCATTATTCCATGTGAATATGAACACCATAGATGACTTCTGGTTTCTGGTTCCACACATGAGGAACTTGGAAGTCACCATTACAACCTCACCACAAGTAAAAAGGTGAACAGACTGAAAAACTAACAACTCTTTTTGGATCCAGAAGAGAGGGGAGGGCACAGGGCAAACTGCTGACCCTAGATCTGTGAGACAGGTGAATACAGGAAGTCACCCCTCCCTGGAGCAGAGACACTCATGAGCAGAAGGAACCACCACAAGAACCAGTGCCCAGGTAGGAAAACCTACAGTGTAACTGATGAATTGCTGGATGCTCACTGTGGACAACTCTGAGAGCTGAAAACTCCAGGGGACCTAGTCACAGCAGGACCCCACAACATTGTGAAATTATCTCCAGGAGCTCGGCCAGATTCACACAGTAAATACTGAAAAAACAAACAAACAAACAAAAAACCCTCAAGGTTCCTGCAGGAAGAGGGGAAAAGAAACTTTCTGAAATAAGCCAGAACAGTTCATTCTTCTCAACAAAGCCTGCCATCAGGGGAAACTAGTTAACCAGAACCTGACCTCCTGGGTATTATCAGAGCCTAACTAACCGGAGGAAGGCAAACACCCAACTCCAGCCCCCTCTAGCCATCCTGTTCCACCTAAGGGTGGAGGAAAAAAAAAACAGAAACACTTGTGAAGTAAATATCCAGAAGCGCAGAATACTGAGACCTTAGAGAATGCTTCCCCTCCCCTACACCTCAGTACCACATTACTAAAGTTCCTTTTACCTATGCATCATGTCTGGCTATCAAGGAAAAAATCACAAGGTATGCCAGAAGGTAAAAAACACAATTTGAAGAGACAGCAAGCATCAGACCCAGACATAGAAGGGATGTTGGAATTATCAGATGAGGAATGTAAAACAACTATGATTAATATGCTAAGGGCTGAGATGAACCATGAGAGACTATGGACTTCAGAAACAAACAGGGTTTTAGAGTAGAGGGGGGAGGGGGGATTGGTTAGCCCGGTGATGGGTATTAAGGAGGACACGTACTGCATGGAGCACTGGGTGTTATACGAAAACAATGGATCGTGGATCACTACATCAAAAACTAATGATGTATTGTATGGTGACTAACATAACATAATAAAATTAAAAAAATATATATGCTAAGGGCTCTCTTGCATAAAGTAGACAGCATGCAAGAACACGTGAGCAATGTAAGCAGAGAGAGAGAAATCCTAGGAAAGAACCAAAAATAAATGCTAGAGATCAAAAACACTGTAACAGAAATGAAGAATGCCTTTGACGGGTTTATGAGTAGGTTGGACACAGCTGAGGAAAGATTCAAATATATCAATAGAAACTTCAAAAGCTAAAACACAAGGAGAACAAAGGTTGAAAAAACAGGACAGAGGGGCGCCTGGGTGGCTCAGTCGGTTAAACATCTGCCTTCAGCTCAGGTCATAACCTCAGTGTCCTGGGGATTGAGTCCCGCATGCTCAGTCGGTTAAGCATTCAACTCTTGATTTCAGCTCAGGTGATGATCTCAGGGTCCTCAGATCAGCCCTGCAATGAGCACTGAGTCAGGCTCCGTGATAGAATTAGATAGAATGACTGTCACAACAAAAGCCAACTTAGAATAAGGTGAATTCTACGTGATAAATGACCTCTTTCATGAAACAAGACATTTTAAGACAAAGAGGAAGTGTATCTATAAAATATAACAAAATCAAAGGAGATACAAATATGATACTATGGTTAGGAAATTGTTTGGATGCTGATTCAAATGAAATATTCTGAATATTTAATACATAAGCGAATCTGAATAATGATTTGGTCCTTCATGGTACTGAAGAATTAATATATTTATGGATGGTAAAATACTCTAAATAAGGGGAAAAAAAAGTGTCTTTGTCTTTTAAAGTGATGTATTTAGAGATGAAATTATATGGCTTCTAGAATTTGCTTTTAACTTAAGTAGTTCCTGGAAGAAAACTGGGTGTAATACATGAAGCAAATTTAGCTATGGATTAGTCCTGGAGTAGATGTGTGGTACATTCACATGGTCTATTATACTGACTCTTCATCTTCTACAGATGCCTGGAAATTTACATGTGAATGCTTTAAAATTCTTATCTGAATAACAAATATTAGAATTTCTTTTCTATTTACTGTAACATTTATTTTTTCTCCTGGGTGCCATAATTTTTTTTATTTTGTATCAGTTAGCACACAATTTTCAAAGAGTATTATGTTGAAGTCCTTTACATTACTATATTTCTATCATTTTTCGGAAGCCAGATTCAAACATTGTAATGTCTTTCCTGTCCAGAGTCAAGTGAGAGGAAAGAGCCCAGCTATGTGGGCAGAACTGGAAACTGGAGAACACAAGGCCCAAGGAAATGGGCTGCCATTTCCCAGTTCTAACTTTTTTTGACATCTGTGTTCCGGTGTCATCAAATATAGACTGTTTTTAAAAATACGTCCTTAATTCTTATAAAAACACAAATTTCCAATTAAAAGCCAAAGCACTCAAACAAAATATGTCTATTGTTTGGGTGAGACCTCCTGACCTCCGCTTCCAGATCTCAGGAACGGATGGAGCGGCGGTTTATTAAGAGAGCACTGCCTCTTGTACGATTTTAATTTTTTCCATATTAAAGAGCACAGCCTTGCTGGAGGGGAGGTTGGTGGGGGATGGGATAACTGAGTGATGGGCATTAAGGCGTGCATTTGATAGAATGAGCACTGGGTGTTATACGTAACCGATGAATCACTAAATTCTACCTCTGAAACTAATAATAAACTTTATGTTAATTAAATTGAACTTAAATTAAATAAGAATAAAGAGCACCCTTTATAATTATTAGAGTGGTATAGAGTATTAGAGTGGTTATAACTAGCAGCATATGAAAAATTTTCAGAACTATGACGACAATGTTGAAATCCACCATTTTTAAGATTAACATATCTCTAGCAAAGACAAGGCAAAAGTATAACCATATGAAATTCCTTGGCAATCACAAATTTACCTTTTAATCTGTGGAGATGATACAGTTGACTACTTGCTAAATAAACAGGTAATTAGTAAATGGAATAAAATGAATTATTATTAACATTTATGAGTTTAGAAAATGTACAAATGCTAAGGTAAAATGAATAATTTATAGATGTTTCTGTGTAGATATAGTATTGTATTTGAAAATATGATGGGAGTGCTCGCTTCGGCAGCACATATACTAAAATTGGAATGAAAATATGATGGGAAAAAAGTGCTTTGAGAAAATGTGTGTAAATGTACAGAACCACAGAATTAAATAAATATTCAAGAAAATACCTTAAAATAAGATCTAAAGAAATGCACAGGGAAACAACTATCTTGCATTAAATGCCTCAATATTTAAATAATTTGATCTGGGCATCTGGGTGGCTCAGTCGGTTAAGTGTCCAACCCTTGATCTCAGTTCAGGTCTTGATCTCATCATTGTGAGTTCAAGCCCCGCAATAATAAATAAATAAATAAAATTTTAAATAATAAATAAATAACTTGATCAACTAAATATAATTCTGTATGAACAATGTAATTTGTAACTAAGTGCAACACAATCAAATATCCTTTACTGGAAAAAGGAAAAGGAGGAAGAGGAGAGGGAGGGAAAGGAGGGGGAGAAAGCTCAGAAAACACTAAGCAGGATAGATGTCCAAAAATCTACATGTAGGGCGCCTGGGTGGCTCAGTTGGTTAAGCGACTGCCCTCGGCTCAGGTCATGATCCCAGGGTCCTGGGATCGAGCCCCACATCGGGCTCCCTGCTTGGCGGGAAGCCTGCTTCTCCCTCTCCCGCTCCCCCTGCTTGTGTTCCCTCTCTCGCTGTCTCTCTCTGTGTCAAATAAATAAATAAAATCTTTAAAAAAACAAAAAACAAAAAAACAAAAAAACAAATATCTACATGTAAGCATATTATTTTCACTTTACAGAAAATCAAAGATAAAGAAAAAAATCCTGAAAGAAGAAACACCTTACCTATAGGGAAACATGGAGAAGAATTACATCCACCTTCTCAGAAACCATGCAATTGAGTAAGAGGGGGAACAACAAAATTTTGGTCAATATTTTCAAACAAGAAAATATTTGAATCCTGGACCGGCTGTGTTTATGGATCTGGGTGCCCTTCAAAACGGCAGTCATTCATGGAAAAATAAAGACGTTTTCCCTTTACTTTATCCAAGTATTTTCTACGGAGGCACAATTCGGGATTAAACTGGGCACGTCTTACCTCCCGGCACAGTGACAGGAAAACACCTGCTCCACAGGACTTCTGGCTTGGAACAGATGAAATCTTCACTGCTTGATGACTGAGTGGGGTGACAACTGCAGAAATCTCAACAGATCTGGGGCAGATGCAGAGGTCTGCAGACTACCGAAGCATTTCCAAACCCGGTTAACATGTCAGAGTGCCATTAAGACATTAACACATTTTAATCCCTGATTATTCCTGCTCACTAAACCTGGTAACTTCTCTCTGAGAGAGAGAAACAGAGAGAGGGAGAGAGAGATACTAATTTCTATTTCCTTAAATTGGGGATAGTTTAACTTCTTCACACTGATCCCAGAAACTTCAAGGAGAGATGAAATTACTGGTGCAATAAAGTACATCCTGCTCCCCAGAACCTAGAATAAAGGAGATGGAGGATCACACTGATCACAGAAAGTTTTCAGAGACAAACTGTCATAGCCAACCAGAGCACAACATACCACCATAGATTTTTTTTTTTAAAAGATTTTATTTATTTATTTGACAGAGAGAGACACAGCGAGAGAGGGAACACAAGCAGGGGGAGTGGGAGAGGGAGAAGCAGGCTTCCCACTGAGCAGGGGGTCCGATGCGGGGCTCAATCCCAGGACCCTGGGATCATGACCTGAGCCGAAGGCAGAAGCTTAACGACTGAGCCACCCAGGTGCCCCTTAAATATTTTATTTATTTGTCAGAGAGATAGAGAGACAGAGAGAGTACAAGCAGAGGAAGCTGCAGGTAGTGGGAGAAGCAAGCTCCCTGCCAAGCAAGGAGCCTGATGCTGGACTCGATCCCAAGACCCTGGGATCACGACCTGAGCCAAAGGCAGACATTAACGACTGAGCCACCCAGGCGTCCCCCACCACAGATGTTTGTATTAGGTGCTATCAGACACCAGCTGTCTAAGCAGAAACCAAGGGCTAAACACACTCATACCGACCATATAAGCAGGACAGAGGGCTGTGAGGGTGTGTGTGTTCACTCAGGGAGAGGACTCCAGATAGAGCTATGACAGATAAGGCGTGCAAGAGATGCCAAGCAAGCCTGGGACAGGAAGGCTGGGGTGACTCTATGTCTCAGGAACCCTCAGAAAATATCACTACTTCATGTATTCTTTGTTCCATTTCACCCGTGGAGGGAGGGAAGGAAGAAATGTCTGTCCACACCATATTTCTTATGAGCTTTATAAAGAAACATTCTACTTTCCTAAAAATCTATCTAAAAAGAAGGTCCACTTACCAAATACCTTTTCTTGCTGGGACAGTAGTAGCCATGGTCACAGTCTGAGCACAAGTGCAGAGCACAAGCCTTATCCACGAGATATAGGCTGGGGACAATATGATCTCATCTCCTTGCTGACTAGTGATTATCATTTCACTCGTGAGTTTAGTGAGTGTCTGTCTGGGGAGGGGCAATTGTCTCAGAAAAACAATTATGAAATGTGAAAATCACTTAAAGTTAGTAGGAGCACTTTGTAGTGATTAACCAGTTAGAGAGAGACAGGCAGACAGACAGAGGCTGAGAAACAGACAAGAGGAAACACATCTCAGATGCCTGGAAGAAACCGGGTAAAACTGACAGGTGAGACAAGGATATTGAGGTCTAGGAAGTGACAGAAGGAAGTTGAGAACAAAGCTGGGCTTTGTTTCTTGCCAACCTGAGGCATTTTGCTTCCAAAATGTGATTATTTTTCAGTTCTGATAACTTTACACCACGGCAGCCTGAAAGGGAGAAGAAAAGAAAGAACTGATTAGGAACAAATTGCCTGAATGTTAGAAATGTTGGAATGTTAGAAACAAACTGGAGAAAGTGGATAAACTTTTACTCCCTGCCTCAGCAGACACAGGCGAAGCGTCACTCATTATTTTTGGTATATGAGAGGTACCAGGGTAAAAAAAACTTGCGAAGAACCTGCCTCTATCAAGCCAATGTTATTGTTAAGAAAGACGGACGATAACAAATAAAATATTGAATATAAGATGAAAAGTGCCTTGCAAGAAAAAAAGAGTTCGAGGGATGAGAAGGGAATGAAGGAGGAAGCAAGATAAACTGGGTAGTGATGGAGAACCTCATTTACAAGATTACTGCAGGCAGTATTTGAAAAAAGATGGAAGGACCAAGCCCTGCAGATATGTTGCATCTCTCACCCAAACACAGACACCAGCCAGTGTCATGTCTCAGGCAAAGCCAAGTGCCAGTGCACATGGAACTAGATGTGGGGCGGAGTTTAAGGAGGAGGTCAGAGAAAAACATGGGAGAAAGGAATGTAAGGCCATCTAGGTTTCTGTAAGAATTTTGAATTTCCTCTAAATAAAATGCGAGCCATTACAGGGTTTGACCAAAATAGGGACACTATCTGATTTATACTTTGAAAGGTTCATGCTGACCGGGAGGTAGAGACTACACTGCAAAGAAGGTTAGGAAGAGCGAGAACAGTTAGACAACCAATGAGGAAAGCCAGGTAAAAGAAGACGGTGGCACGGCCCAGGCTAGTCATCGAGAGAATGCTGGAAAGTGTTCACATTGCTGATATATTTTGAAGACAGGGCCAGTGGGATGTCCTGTAGGACTGGATGTGGGGAGTGAAAAAAAAGAATGAATCAAAGCTGGTCCCTAGGGCTGTGGGCTCTGCATCAGCTGAGGCTGGGTAGGCTGGCCAGAGCCCGTCACACTCCTGTGAAAATCACACAACACGGTGAAAACTACTACTCAATTTGAATACGTTTTACTCCCGACTAAAACCATAGTAATTATATACTGTCCCATTTACAAGTATATTTTATTATGAACATCTTATCTTACAATTGGAAGAATTACAAATATGTTATTCTATTTATTTTATAAATAGTAAGGCATGGTGTTAAGCTTCTCTCTGCAGCCTCACCCCTTAGTGACCCTCTCCTTGCCCAGAAACTTTCAGCTTCAGAGATCTACTCACCTTCCTGGAATATTCTATATATTTGTACTTTTGTGCATTTTCATATCTGCTTATCTTTTCTCATTAACACTTAGTGAACAAAGGACACCCTGTGTGAAGCTCTGTGACTGCAGCATGGGCAGAACAGACAGCCTTTGCACGAACGGACCTTGCATGCTAGAGGAAGAGGCAAGTATGATGAAACTGATGCCTGCCCTTGATTCTTCACTGGGGCATCTCACCTATCCTTCAGTGTTTCCTCTGAGAACCCTTTCCTATTACCCAATAGCTTCACTAACCCTTGCTCGTCCTCAAAGTTCTCATAACATTCCAATCTTCATCATTTAGTGTGGCATCATATTAGGATTATTTTAGTCTCCCTACCCACTGCTCTTTGGCCAATACATCAGTGTCCCCACTGCCCCAGAACTCCCAGTAGGTGTTCATGGTGTATTAAGGAAGACAGCAAATTCCTTGTGATTTCTCCCACTGAAAAGTTACTCTGTCACCTTACCTTGAAACTGGATGACTTGTTGACTAAAAGAATTGGTGCATGTGACTTTTTTTTTTATATCTCTGAGAACAAGACACAAAGAGTTTGCAGCTTCTCTGTGGGCTTCTTGATACACCCTGGACTTCCATGTAAGAAATCTGCCCATGTGTATATAAGTCCTCTAGTTCAAAATTTCCTTTCCACCCATCTCTAAGGCAGCACAGAAATGTGAGTGAAGTCATCCCAGACCCCCTAAACCAACCCACCCACCCCCTATCTCCAGGTGATTTCCACTGAAACGGTGAAGAGCAGAATTACCCAAGTGAAGCCTGTTTAGTTTTCTGATATCCAAAATTGTGAGTTAATGCATTATTTGCTATTTGAAACCATTTAAGTTTGGTGTCATGTTTTTATGCAAAAATAGACACATGCAAAAGTATTTAATTCTTTTCACCCACCTAATTATTAACTTCCTCCAAAGACAAGCAGAAGCCTCACCCTATAAGTTCTTTCACATACTCACTTTTCCCTCTGAGGATGTCATGGTCACACTTCCCTCTGAGAATGTCACAAAAAATGAAGAATTTATCTAAAAGGTGAGGTTCTCAGGGTGCCTGGGTGGCTCAGTCGGTTAAATGTATGCCTTCGGCTCAGATCATGATTCCAAGGTCCTGGGATGGAGCCCCACATTGGGCTCTCTGCTCAGTGGGGAGCCTGCTTCTCCCTCTCCCTTTGCTGCTCCCCCTGCTTGTGCTGTCAAGTAAATAAAATCTTTAAAAAAAAAAAAAAGTGAGGTTCTCTCCTTGATAATTCAAAAGAAAATAAAAATTCTAACTTTTAGAAATGAAGATGTTTGAACTCTTCTCTTTTCAGTGCCCCCTTAGACCTCAACATCCTTGAATATATTCAAGACTCTGTCTCTCAGTGATCAGAGACCAGCCCTGGGGCCAGGTAAAAGAATCCTGGGGGATGACTTTCCTTCCTCCCCACTCTGGCAGGCAGAGCTTATCAAGACACAAACTACTGGACAAGTCAACCAGCACTTCAGGTATCATGGTCATCTGGAGGTGAAAGTGGACAGCTGCCTTTTGGCCCCTGACCCAGAGCCTGTCTTTGGAGGGATGTGCCCATGTTCATTCAGGAAAGTTAGATGCAGTCTTTATGTGGAAGACAGGGGTGTGAAAGAAATCCTGCTTGGGTGTCAGGCTACCTGCATTCTGGCCTCAGGTCTGACATAACTTGTAATGACATTGGGGAAGTCCTTTCCCCATTCTCCCACACAAAGGTATACCTCTCTGTGTCCCATTTTGTACAAGAAGGCTAGGCTGTTGATCCTAGTGACCATTTAAGCAAGCTAGTTCTCACTTCATTGAAGCACAATTTAAAAACAATGAAGTGTACCCATATTAAATATACAATTTATTGACTTTTGACAAATGTTTGCACTTGTATAGCCACGACCATATATTTGGTGTCAAATCCAAAAAATCATTACCAAGACCAATGGCAAGGAGATCACCCACACGTTTTCTTCTAGGAGATTTATGGTTTCAGGTCTTACATTCAAATATTTCATCCATTTTGAGCTGATTTTCATTTATGGTATAAGACTGGGGTCCAGATTCAGTCTTTTGCAAGTGACTGCCCAGTTTTGGCAACATAATTTATTGAAGAGACTACCTTTCTGAATTGTATATTCTTGGCGCCTTTGTCTAACTAAAGTGACAAACCCGTATATGCACGACTTTATTTCTGGGTTTATTCTGTTCCACTGATCTTTGTGTGTTTCTATGCCAATAATGAAATTTAAAAGCTTGTTTAATTCCAAACCCTCATATTCTTGGGTATGATTTCATATTTATAAAATTCTATACACCCTGTAGGGCGCCTGGGTGGCTCAGTTGGTTAAGCGACTGCCTTCGGCTCAGGTCATGATCCTGGAGTCCCTGGATCGAGTCCCGCATCGGGCTCCCTGCTCGGCAGGGAGTCTGCTTCTCCCTCTGACCCTCCCCCCTCTCATGTGCTTGCTCTCTCATTCTCTCTCTCTCAAATAAAATAAATAAAAAAATCTTAAAAAAAAAAAAAAATAAAATAAAATTCTATACACCCTGTAAATATTTATCAGGTTAATTCCATGCAATATTCTGTGATGAGGCTGTATCCTTCCAATACCTCCCCATTCACAGAACTTTCATAATCAGATAAAGGGTGTGTTTCATTAAAACACAATGACTGGAATGCTTTCCAACTAGCTAAATAGGTTACCAACTAATTGACTTTTGCCCTCTATAATCCTAAGGTCATTTCTGACCCAGTCATACCTGCATAATTTTATGATGAAATATCAATATAAAGTTATACTTTTGCCTGATGACAGTTAACGGATACTGTTAAGCAATGAAGCCACAGTAAATAAAGCAGTTTACTTACCAACACTGACCCTACCATGTCACACACAGGGAGAACCTTCATAAAGAAGTGAGCCCTCACTGACTTGCTCTATGTCTTTCTCAATTACTTCATTTCTTTGCATATCTGTTCTTCTATTCCTTTTCTATTGTTCCTGTAACAAATTACTACAAACTTAGAGGCGTAAAAATTATCGCACAGTTTTTGTAGATAATACATAGTAGGATCTTGGTTTGGGGCCCACTCTGAAAATCTTTTATTAGTTTTTTGCCATTCAAAATGATTATTGAGGGGCACCTGCGTTGCTCAGTTGGTTAAGCATCTGCCTTCGGCTCAGGTCATGATGCTGGAGTCCCAGGATTGAGCGCAACATCTCTGCTTCTCCCTCTGACCCTCCCACGTCTTGTGCTCTCTCTCTCAAATAAAATATTTTTTAAAAAAGTGATTATTGATATAGTTAAGATTAATATATACCATATTTGTTACTAATTTCTATTTGTCACCTTTTTTGTTGTTCCAGTTTGTCTTCCAGTCTTCTCCTGCTTTTTGTGGCTTTGAGCATTTTATGATTTTGTTTCTTAGCATATCAGTTATACTTTTACTTTTACTTTTTTAATTGGTTGTCCTAGAGTTTTCAATAAACACTGACAACTAATCCAAATCTACTGTCAAACACTATACCACTTCATGGATAATGTGAGTACCTTATAATAACAAAATAATCTCAATTCCTCCCTCCCGTCCCTTATATCATTGATGTCATTCATTCCACGAATATAAAAGCATAATAAGAGCACACACACACATTAAGATAAACATAAATAACAGAATATATTGTTGGTGTTACTATTGGGAAAAAATTGTTGTTAGATCAATTAAGAATTACAAAAAATAATACTTTGGGGGCACCTGTTTGGCTCAGGAGAGCATGCAACTCTTAATCTCATGGTCATCAGTTAAAGCCCCATGTTTGGTGTGGAGCCTACTTAAAATTAAAAATAACAATAGGGCACCTGGGTGGCTCAGTTAAGCGTCTGACTCTTTTTTTTTTTTAAGATTTTTTTATTTATTTGCGAGAGAGAGAATGAGAGACAGAGAGCATGAGAGGGAGGAGGGTCAGAGGGAGAAGCAGACTCCCTGCCGAGCAGGGAGCCCGATGTGGGACTCGATCCCGGGACTCCAGGATCATGACCTGAGCCGAAGGCAGTCGCTTAACCAACTGAGCCACCCAGGCGCCCCAAGCGTCTGACTCTTGATGTCACCTCAGGTCATGATCTCAGGGTCCTGAGATCGAGCCCCGCATCAGGCTCAGCATTAAGCAGGGAGTCTGCGTGAGATTCTCTCTCTCCCTCTGCCTCCCTCACTCCACTTTCTCTAATAAATAAAACTTTTTAAACAATAAAAAATATTCACTTGACCTTGACTTATTCCTCCTGCAATGCTCTTTCTTTATGTAGATCCAAGTTTCTGACCTATATCATTTTCCTTATCTCTAAAGAAGTTCTCTTAACAATTCTTGCATGGAAGAGCTCATGGTCATCCCCTTCCCAGAAATTCACATGATGAAGACCTAACCCCAAAATATGATATTAAGAGGTGCAACTTTGGGAGGTGCTTAGGTCATGAGGTTGTAATCCTCATGAATGGGCTACTGCTTTTATAAAAGTTCCACTGGGGGGGCGCCTGGGTGGCTCAGTCATTAGGCATCTGCCTTTGGCTCAGGTCATGACCCCAGGGTCCTGGGATCGAGCCCCACATCAGGCTCCCTGCTCGGCGGGAGGCCTGCTTCTCCCTCTCCCACTCCCCCTGCTTGTGTTCCCTCTCTCGCTGTGTCTCTCTCTGTCAAATAAATAAAATAAAATCTTTAAATAAATAAATAAATAAATAAATAAATAAAAGTTCCACTGGGGCGCCTGGGTGGCTCATTCGGTTAAGCATCTGCCTTTGGCTCAGGTCATGGTCTCGGGGTCCTGGGATCGAGCTCTGATGTGGGGCTCCCCGCTCAGCAGGGAGTCTGCTTCTCCCTCTCCCTCTGCCCCTCCCCCAGCTTGTGTGTGCATGCGCTCTCTCTCTCCCTCCCTCAAAAAAAAAGGTTTTTTTGGGGAAAAAAAAGAGGTTCCACCAAGATCCCTAAATTCTTCAATCATGGAAGGACACCGAAAGAAAAGCAAACTATGAACTAGGAGGAGGATCTTGACCAGAGAACTCACCCACGCTGGCACCTTGATCTTGGGACTTCCCAGTCTCCAGAACTGTGAGAAATGAATGTTTATCCTTCTATAAATTACCTGGGTCTCTAGTATTTTGTTATATCATCCCAAATGGACTGATGGCAGGTTTACTGGCAACAAATTCCCTAGTTTTTCTTTCAGAAAGGCTGTTTGCCCGGAACTGTTGAAGGATAATTTTGCAATGAACAGAATTCTAACCCGATCAGTTTTTCTCTCAACACTTTAAAAATTTAACTCCTCTCCCTTCTTGCTTGCATGGTTACTGAGAGGATGGATTTAAGTCTTAGTATTCTTCTGGAGCTAAGGTATTTTTTCCCTCAGGCTTCTTTCAAAACTTCATAATTTCGGGGCGCCTGGCTGGCTCAGTCGTTAAGCCTCTGCCTTCAGCTCAGGTCATGATCCCAGGGTCCTGGGATCGGCCCCGCATCGGGCTCCCTGCTCCGCAGGAGGCCTGCTTCTCCCTCTCCCACTCCCCCTGCTTGTGTTCCTGCTCTCGCTCTCTCTCTGTCAAATAAATAAATAAAATCTTAAAAAAAAAAAAAAAAAAAAAACCTTCGTAATTTCAAGAAGTTGAAAATAATATGCCTACATGTGGGGTTTTTTTTTTTTTTTTTGGCATTTATCCTGCTTAGTGTTCTCTAAGCCTTCTGGATCTGTGGTTCATTTCCTGTTATTAATTTATCCCTTCACAATATATTTTGAAAAATATAATCCCGGGGCGCCTGGGTGGCTCAGTCGTTAAGCGTCTGCCTTCGGCCCAGGTCATGATCCCAGGGTCCTGGGATCAAGCCCCGCATCAGGCTCCTTGCTCAGCGGAGAGCCTACTTCTCCCTCTCCGTCTGCCTCTCTGCCTACTTGTGCTCCCTCTCTTTCTCTGTCAAATAAATAAATAAAATCTTTAAAAAAAAAAAAAGAAAGAAAGAAAAATATAATCCCTATGGAGACTGAGTCCCTAATTGGCTCAAAAGACTGAATACCTTTTGTACACGCCATCGCCTCCAGGCCACATGGTTTGTGATGTGTCCCTCAGGGGACTACTGGGGAAAGAGTAGCTGGAGCTCTAAGCAGGGGATTGCCTTGGGGACCCATGGTGGGAAATCCATCTCCAGAGGAAGAAAGGAAACTCATCCCATAGGGTCCCACCTAAACCGCATCCCCAGGTGTGCTACCTCCCTCCAGGTGTCTACTCCAGTCCCCACGCACCACCCTTGCCCTCCCACCTGGCATGGTGGTCAGCTGGCATGCCCCACCCTGCTCCCCACATGGCTCAACCCGTTTCTCACTGTCCCCACTAAGATGTGACCACACTCACAATTGGGTCTGCAAAGGAAAAGACCTCACCAGGTTGCTGTGCAGAACCCTATCCTCATCCCCTACTTCTGGGCGAGGCCCTGCCCCACCTGACCAGTTGGGCATCAAAAGACCAACAGTATTCCTAAGAGATTTAGTCTTTCTCCGCAAGACACCACCCAGAACTCAGGTCACATGATAAATACTGGGTCACATCCATGCCTTAACTTAGAAGGCAATGAGAAGTTCCAGTTGCCCATAATTTCCATCAGCAGTGACAAACCACAGAGCTCAGCATCCTTAAGTATGTTGAGGTGGTGACTGATGTACATTATTGGAACCTGCCACGTGGCAGGAGTTAAATGACTTCTGCCACAGAAACGGTCAGTGACTTCAATCTAGCAAGGACTCTGCAAACATTAGAAAGCACAATGCGGCATCTAAACCTTCCCCAAATAGCTGGAACTTACGGGAAGTCACTCCACCGTAGACATTCAGGTGAACAAAGTTAAATTCAGGAAGTTGGCTGCCTCACAAAGGTTCTCCCCCACTGTAATTTTACAAAGCAAGGAAATATCACCTTCTGTGCTATTTTAAAGCCTTTCTGCAATGTCAACTCTCCAGTGTGGAATGAAGACAGATGACTGGATAAAGGAATGGTGTCATTCACCTCACTCATGAGACCTTACAATTTGGTGTGAATTCTGATTTTTCTGAAACTGTATCTTTGGCCAAATGATTACCTATATTCTTCACATCTGTCTTACCTCAGGCTGCTCTAAAAAATCATAAACTAGGTGGCTTATAAAAACACAAATTTATTTCTCAGTCGTGGAGGCTGGATATCTGGCAGAACAGTCCTTATAGGGTCTGGTTCTGTGTCTGGTGAGATCCTTATTTATAAATGATCTTCAAAAATGGTCTTTACATGATATATACAGGAAGCAAGCTCTCTCAGAACTCTTATGAGGACAATAATCGCATTCATGAGGGCTCCACACTCATGCCACATTCTAATTGCAATTCCCTCCCAAAGACATCACCTTAATTCCTAACCCTATCGCAGTAGAGGATAGGAATTTAACATATGAATTTTAGTGAACATAAAGATTCAGTTCATATCACTCATAAGGACTTGACGAACTATATACTTTGTGGTTTAATGAGACTGGAGCTTTGGCTGAAAGATTTTCTACATCCCCAGCACTTCTAACGCCCTTCTCGAGTGTGAACTCTTTGATGATAATTAAGAGCAGTATGACCAATAAGAGATTTCCCACATTTGTTGCACTCATACACCTTTCTCTTGTGTAAATTCTCTGGTGGTGAATGAATGTTGCCATCCACTTAAAAGATTTCTCATATCTGGGGAACCTTGGTGGCTCAATTTGTTAAGTGTCCAACTCTTTATTTCAGCTCAGGTCATGATCTCATGGGCCATGGGATCAAGCCCCAATTCTGGCTCCAAGCTCAGCAGGCGACAGCTTGAAGATTCTCTCCATTTGGCCCTCGCCTCAATGTTCTCTCCCTCTATAAAATAAATAAATAAATCTATAAAAAAACTAACACATTTCCCACAAACATTACACTTAAAAGGTCGTTCACCTCAGTAAAGCTTTAGGTGTACAATGAGATTGTTTCTCTGGAGAAAGGATCTTCCACAGTCACTGGACACATAAGACCTTTATCCAGTGTAAACTCCAGTGAGAAAAGAAGCCAGTCCTGGCGATAGAAGACTTCCAACATTCACTGCAGACATACGGTATTTCCCCTCTCTGAGATCTCCAGTGATAATGGGGGCACAGGGGGCACACGAAGAGGTAAAAGATCTGGCACAGTCACTACACTTACAAGGCCTTTCCCCAAGTTGAACCCTATGAGTAACCAACACTGAGCTATGCATAGGAGATTTTTCACATCCACTGCACACATAACAGTTTTCTCTACTGGGCCATCTATGAAATGAATGATAACAGGAGAAGTGTAGGACAATGTCCTCAAAGGTCACACCACCCTTTCATGAAAGGGACAGATGAAATCTGAACATTTTCTCTCTGAGAACCCACAATCCAACCCCCCACACATCCACCCCAGTCTCCCCACGTCAGAATAAATATCAGGTCCTGGT